>NC_061505.1:3097555-3180055 GCF_022539355.2 Hippoglossus stenolepis | reverse complement strand
TCATCCTTCCTCGTTGCCTCCTTCGTTCCATCCATCCTTCTTCATCTCTGGCTTCTCCCCCACCACCACCACCCGTCCATCGCTCTGTGTTTCTGCCTCCATTAGGGGGAAATGGAAAAAGTGACATCAGCTATTTGGTAAACGGAGAGAGATGGAGAGAGAAGAGGAGAAAGAGACGGATGGGATGAAACACGATAGAAAAATGGAAAGCAGAGATCAAAAGAGTGACACTAGGAAGGAGAGAGAGAGAGAGAGAGAGAGAGAGAGAGAGAGAGAGAGAGAGAGAGAGAGAGAGAGAGAGAGAGGGAAAACAGAGGGTGACGGAGGTGAGAGGGAAGTAAAGACAGAAGTATGGGATGAGAGAGGTAGCGATCCATTGAGAGAGAGAGAGAGGCTTCACCTCATTAACCTCGTAATGCAGAGTAAATATACAGTCTAAATGGAACATAGACGACGTGTGTGTGTGTGTTTACTCTCCGGCTTCTGTGTGACCGTGAAATGCATTATACCAGAGTGTGTGTGTGTTTGTATGAGTATGTGATAAATAAAGGTTATATAGTTATACCTATATAACTACTATATATACTTTTTTATTTCTAATGAAAGGACCAGCTTCGTGTTGGGGCTCTTTCACGTCTTGTTCGGTTCCGACCTTCAGACTTTTGGGTTTAGTCTGAATGAAACTTATCAGGTGTGAAAGGTTCGGTCCAGAAGAGGTGGTCCGGGTCAAACTCAACCAGGGTTCAAACCGAGCACTGAAACTAAACCTGCTGCATTAGTGTGGATTCGTGCATCTTGGGCTGAGATGTTAAACCCGTCCGAGCCCGAGAGAAAACTAACTGAGGACGTAGCTTTAGTCTGTAGCTTTAGTCTGTAGCTTTAGTCTGTAGCTTTAGTCTGTCAGCTGCTCCACGGCTTTGGTCCTGGTTGAAATATTCCCGACATCTATTGGATGGTTTCCTGTGAACCTTCGTACAAACATTCATGTTCTCCAGAGGATGTTTAATTCTCATAAATTGCTTCATAAGTAAAATACCATAGTCACCGTGTTGCTGTTCTATTCTGGGTGGACTCACTCGGAGTGCAAGTACTTGTCGTAGCAGTTGGTCGTTCATCTGTTAGCAGGCTCGTCGTTTCTGGGAATAAAAGTTATAGGAACTGTGTGTGTGTGTGTGTGTGTGTGTGTGTGTGTGTGTGTGTGTGAGAGAGAATCACCAGCAGACACCAGTCATTATAATACTGTATATTTGCAGTCAGCTCAAACCCAGAGAACAGTGACAGACTTGAGAGATCATCAGGAGAAATAAAAACAAAAACAAGAGAACGCTGAATGTTATTTTTCTATCTACACGGAATATCCCTTTAACCCCCCCCAAACCCCAGCCACCCTGGCCCCACCCGCCCCCATTCCTCACGTACACATTTCAAATAGTAATCGACAAATAAACAAACAAAACACGCTGTGGAATAAACAAAACTGCAACACAACAGTCTGCACTCGTAGTAGGTCAGAAAATCTGGGGGGGGGTAAAAAGTTCCCCTGGTGTTTGACGTCGCTGAGGAGCGCTTGATTTATTCACCTGTGGTATGTTTCATTACTGTTTTTGAATCCCCCTTCCCCAAAAATCCAATTTGATTATGTATCATTTGGGTAGTTTAAAATCCTCCAGTTCAAACAAATGAAGCGCTCCTTAGTTTTAATTTGACAAACGCCAGAAACTTCACGACTACTTACTGGTCAGGGAGGGGGGGTCAAAAGGTGAAAAGGTCCATTGTTGAGGAAGAGAATCCAACATACTTTCAGGATATAATATTGTGTCTAAAAATCACTCCATCGTAATAAAAAAGGGTTTCTTTTTTTTTTTTTCAACCTTTGCGTCATTTGAGAAACGGTTTCACAAGTCAAGGGTGATAGAAAATACTTCATACATTGAAAAGCTGCATCCAACAGTTTCAGAGTAATGCCTCCGTATAGAAAGAGAAAGGGGGGGGTAAAGGGAAAGAAGTAAGGAAGAGTGAAGGATTCAAGATCTTATAGGAAGAGATGCTGATTTTTATAGAAAAGAGAAAAGAGGGTGAAGAACAAATCAGAGAAGAGAACACGAGGGGAGATGAGTGTACGGAGGATAAAATAAAGGACAACATAAGTTTTCCCATGCATTCTTTTAGGTCCCTGTACGGAAAACAAAAATGAATGAAACATGAGAGACAGAAATAGCATCTCGAGTTGTTTTCCTCAGTTTCTTTTCCATCCAAATATTTTCTTTACACGTCTTTTTTTAAATTTTTTTTTTATTCTTAAACCCTCTTTTCCGTCCTGCGTCCTGAGCGCCTCCGATGAGCTGATTACCGTCCAATCAGAGGGTGTCGATGGCTGAAGTCGCGTCAAATCCAAACGGGCGGGGGGGGGGTTTGAAACTTGAGGTTTGAAGAACAAAAAAGAAAGTTTCATCTTTTCATGGAAACATTCTTATCTCGTCAGCACCGATCGCAAAGAGCCTGGTTCAGTCCAGTGAGTCACGTGATGTGATCCGACCAATTAGAGAGTCTCAGTCGTCCAATCAAGTCGTTCATTTTTTCGCACAATGTCCGAACACGATGACGTGCGTTGATCAGTCCAGTCCGTGGTGACTTTTCTTGGGAACGATTTTTACTTTTTGAAAATGAACGAGGGATGAGAAGTGAAAAGAGGAATGAATGGAGTGAAGTTTGTCTAAAAAGAAGAGTAGAAGAAAGAGAGAAAAAGAGAGAGAGAGAGAGAGAGACGGCCCCAAAATGAGTCCAGATAAGGGGCGTGTCTCTTAGTAGTCTCAATGTTTCTTAGCGACATCAAAATGTCGCATTGTAGCAAAGTTAGAATCCCGCCGGGGGAGGTCGTTGCTGTCGTGGAAGCCGTGGTTGCTGTGGAAACGGGCTGGTGGAGTTCTTCTGTGCAGGGGGTGGGAGCGAGATGGTGGTAAGGGGGCGGGGCTTCGAGAGGCGCAGTTCCTCGCTCTAAAACATCATGGGGGTCTTCAGAAACGGCCGGGATTCTGGGTAAAAAACGAAAATGCAAAGGAATCTGTAAGTAAACACAGCAACAACAAAATGATTAATAACTTCTGACACAAGCAAACATTCACGTGACGATGTACAAAACGGGCGGAGGCGTCATGATTGACAGCTAAGACTGACTCGTGATTGGCTAAGCGCTTGTATGGGCGGGACCTCGATACCGTGGCTCCACAAATGACGGCACTAAGTCAAGATGGCGGCGCCCCCTACAGTTAGAGACGTGTAGTCAAACCTTGTCCACGGTTTTAGATTTCAGCCGTTTGCTCTCGTTGCTGCAAACTCAGCTGTTGCAGCTCGAGCGTTTTTTTTTTTTTTTTAAATGTTGCATCTAATTTGTTGAGGAACCTCAGGCTTTCATCTGGATAATTAGAGCAGGATGTGGTTTTTGTATAAACTTGTTTTCCCTTTTCATCCGTTTATGATTGAAATCTCATATCTCCAATTTTGCCGGGGTCGACTCTCCCTCCTTCCCTCCCTCCCTCCCTCTCTCTCTCTCATTTCACCTCCGTCGTTCTCCTTCCGCTCCCCGTAGTGCCGTTGCTGCACCCACCCACACAGGAGCACGTGCACACCAACACACCGAGCACGCACACACACACGCATGCAAAGCAAACAGACCCACACACGTGCACACCTTCCCCTCCCCGCGGTGTCATTGTTTTCTGCGGACGTTGCAAAGTGTTTACATTTCTGCATAACAGCAACCATAAACCTGCCCCCTCCTCTTCCTCCTGCCCTCCGCTACTTTTATTATTTTTTTTTTTTACTTCTCCTCCCTCTCGCTCCTCGTCGTCCTCTTACCTTCTCATTTCGTCCTCTATTGATCACTCGTTTTTTTTTTTTTTTTTTAAGATATGAAACGGGTTAGATGTTGGAATAAGAAACTTTTTTTTTTTAATTTTCTCTTTCATCTGGCGCTCGCCCCTCGTTTCCTCCTTCATATTCTTTACCTTCCCTCCTTTTCATCCCTCTCATCTCCTGCCCTTCCCTATTTTTATCACCCCACCATGCACTCAAACCCCCTCCTCTCCTCCTCTTTCATCCCTCTATTCTGCATGCATCCCCTCCCTCCTCCTACTCCTCCTCACCTCCCTCCCTCTTGTCCTCTATCTGTTACTCTCGTATTATTTTTATCCCGACCCATTCTTCTCTCTGTCCTCTCCTGTCCTTTTCTTTTTCTCCTTTAGGCAGCAGGTTTGCTCTGGTGCTTATTAACTGTCGTGTAACTTGAGAGTCGCATTCACCCCCAAAAAAAACTAAATCCTCTAACTTCATTCCTCCGTTCGTTTGTCGTTTGTTGTTCTGATTTGTTCATTTTCTGCTGCTGGATCAATTTCCTTGTTATTTTTAAGCCATGCTTCACGCAATGATTATTTTCCATATCGATTAATGTGCTTTATTTTGATCTGAAACTTCCCTTCATGTATTCACCTTGTTAAATTCCTTTGATCAGTTTACAATAATTAGTGAATAATCACATTGTTGAAGCTGTAACTCAACTATAACTCAAATTTTTCATTTTTGCTTAAAAATATGCGATAACATCTTTCTGTAATTTATATTCCGCCTTAATTCAGCAAATAATTAACTCAGAATTGAAAAAGACAAATGTTTTTCAACCTAAATAATGATTTTTAAATGTGAAAATGCGAAAACAAAGTCAATCCAATAAGTACGTTTTTTTTTTTTTAAATTAAAGCAATACAATATTATATCATCTAAATCTGATTCCTCGAAAAGATAAAATATGAAAGGTGTCACAACTTGTTTATTTCCTCAAAACATCTCATATTTATGTTTTCTTCTCTTTCCCAGTTTTCCCAAAACGTCTCTGGAGCTTTTCATCCCAGGAAGTGTTTCACGTTTCAAGTGCAGCTGTGAGCAACTGCTTCATTTCATTTATTAAACATTCAGTGAGTCCACATGTTAGATTGGATCACAGTTTAAATGTGTTGTGCAATGAAGACTTTAAGAAAACACCAAATTTCGGACTTGTTTATCGATTTTTTTATTTTTAAATTTGCATTTCATAACGATGCAAAAATATAGCAAGGCGACACGTAAAGAAATAATATTTTTAAAACAGAATATTTATTGTTTGAACTAAACTTTCCTCGTCTGAAGCTCCTTTTTTCTGTTTGTCACAAATCTGACCCCGTTTCCCTTCACGATCAAGTGTGTGTGTGTGTGTGTGTGTGTGTGTGTGTGTGTGTGTGTGTGTGTGTGTGTGTGTGTGTGTGTGTGTGTGTGTGTGTGTGTGTGTGTGTGTGTGTGTGTGTGTGTGTGTGTGTCCTGGTTTAAAAATGATGCTGACCTGCCTTGTTAAGAGTTTATCAGGTGGAGGAAATGTCACCAGGTCTTGGAACAAGGTCACATTTTTCAACTTCCTCCCCCTCGTGTCCTCCTTTACCTCCTCTTCCTCCTCCTCTTCCTCCACGCACCCCCACTTTTTTCCCCTCCGCTCCACGATCTCCCCCTTTCTCTGTTTCTCCTTTCCCCACTTTATTTTTGCCCTTTCTCCTTCTTTCCCTTTGTTCTTTTCCTCCCTCTACATTTTTTATTACCTCTTTTCATCCCCCCCTCTTTCCTACTTTATCTCCACCTCTTGCTCTTCTTCATCCATTTCACCCATTCCCTTCTTCGCACCCCCCTCTTCCTCACCTCCTCTCTCTTCATCACTTCTTTCCATCTACTCCGTTCCTATCTGTTTCCCCTTTTCCTCCCCTTTTTTTCTCCTCCTCATCCTTTCATTTTACTCCTCGTTCCCCTTTCCTCTTCATCCCTTCTTTTCCTCCACCTCTGCACCTCGCCTATCCCCACATCATTACCTCACTTTTATCCTTTTCTTTCCTCCCTACACTTGTCTCTCTCTTTATTTCCTCCCTTCTTCACCTTTTCACTTCTCTTTTCCTTCTTCTGTTCCTTGTTTCAACCATTTGTTCCATCATTCATTTTCTTTTCTTATCCTTTCCTCCCTTCAGTCCATTTCTCCCTCATCCTCCCCTCCTGTCCTCCATCCTTCAAACAATCCTACTCTTCCCCCTTTTCTTCCTCACTTTTCTCTCTTCCTTGTCCTCTTTTCTTTCTTCTTTCTTCCATCCTCCAAACGCCCTCTCTGCTTCCTCAGGTTTTTTCTTTTCTTCCTCTCCTCCTTTTTCCCCTCATCCTCAGCTTCTGTCCTCCATCCTCCAAACCTCCTACTCTTCTTTTCCTTCTCTTCTTCCTCACTTTTCCCTTTTCCTTGACGTCCTCTCTTCTTCCTTCCTTCCTTCCTTCCTTTCTTTATTTTTTACAGCCAATTAGTCCAGTTGGTTTTGAACAAGCGAGAGAAACCGATCTCACTTTTTTCTCTTTAACCCTCGCTCCCTCGTTCTGATTGTAATGCGACGTCTTTCTTTGTATTCAGCAGTTTTCGCTTCACTCGTTAATTAAGAGTGTGGAAGGTGAGAGAGGCAGGGGAGTGTGTGTGTGTGTGAGTGTGTGTGTGTGTGTGTAAGTAAACCACCATAGGTGCAAAATGCTTTTATGGCAGGAGGGATGAGTGTGTGTGTGTGTGTGTGTGTGTGTGAGCGAGGCACCAAAGGGGTCCTACTGGGCCAATCAACATTAATGAAATCAGGTGGGTCCGTGTGTGTGTGTGTGTGTGTGTGTATGTGTGTGTGTTAGTGCTTGGCTTGCAGAAGAGAGAGGATCTAAAAGGGTCTAAAGAGGAGAGAGAGCTAATTAGAGTTCCCTGTCTCACTAGAGTGTGGATCAAACACACACACACACACACACACACACACACACTAAAATACACAACTACAGATACAGAGAGCACACACACACACTCACACACACCCAGGAGTGTGTGTGCCTGTAGATATTCATTTAAACACACAGGGTTTCAAGTGAGGGTTTTCAATGTCAGGCAGGACTGAGCACAGCTGGTGGAAAGAGGATGACACATGCATACTAACACCCCCACCCCTCACTGCTATACTTGTGAGGACCCTCATTGGCATAATGTATTCTTTTCCACGACCTAAACTCTTCATTCTAACTTCAAAAAACCAAGTGTTCACCTTCAACACGGCTCAGCTGAGCAAGTGAGGAGCGGTGAAATGGTTTCAAACGTAGAAACACACACCTGACTCCATTTTATTTCTTAAATGTTATATCTCCACCCAGTTACTTCTTCTGCGCTGACCCGCTAAGTCGAGCTTTACGAGCGGAACCAGGAGAGAGACGAGTCGAGCTTTTGAAATGAGCTACTGTACGAGTGCGGTAGAGGAAACGCTTGTCGTTACATGTAAGTAGAGAAACACACACACACACACCACACACACACACACACACACACACACACACACACACCCTGATTAAATACAACCAAGTTGAACCACAAACGTCCAAACTGACATAAAAGTAATAAAATATTTCCACTAGACGTCTTTACAGGTCCAACCGGAGCATTAATGTTTGGGCCTGCAAAGACCTTGGATTCCGACACACACACACACACACTCACACACATGCAGTCAAACACACACGTGTTGTAAGGTTCACATCAAAGGGAGGCCACAGCGTCTGCTAAATGTCTGCACTAATCTAGCCTGGGCCCCAACACACACACATACATGCATGTGCCTATGTGTAAGTCTGCGTTTCTGTACCGTATGATATCTTTTAATGTGTGGCGTCTTTATGTTTTTTTATATGTGTGTGTGTGTGTGTGTGTGTGTGTGTGTGTGTGTGTGTGTGTGTGTGTGTGTGTGTGTGTGTGTGTGTGTGTGTGTGTGTGTGTGTGTGTGTGTGTGTGTGTGTGTGCACGCTCAGGTACCTTGTACAGCACTGTTGTCTTGCTGGTTTCCATTAAGTTCAGGTTTATCCTCGGCTACAGCAGCGTCTGGTACGAAGCACAAAGACAAGACAGAGTCTCAGTGGGTCGGCCAATAAAAAGCAAACAGCACCTTGTAACCGTGCAGGTCGTAAACAAAGGAAACCAAACCACAAAGAAAAACACCGGTCCGCACACTACTCTGTTATTTTGTTTTTCCTATTGATGTTAATTGTCAAAGCTCTTTTACTGCGCTCTAAAAAAAAACTGATGTTAGAAATAAAAACATTACGACGGACGACATTCTCAATTAATTTTTGTGGCCGGACGTTGTTCCGGGAAACATTAATATGGTAAAGTTTCCCAGTTGTAATGACAGAGGCTGGAGACATCTTCCTGTTGGAACGGAGAACATGAATGAAACGCTTCATCCGGCTGCAGCCGCCTGATGTTTAGGTTCAGACTAAACTGAAGTGTCTGAAGGTCTGAACCAAACAATGTTTAAATATATATATATAACGGCCGAGATATCAGAATTGGAAAAATGTTTTACTCCCAAATGTCAACATCCCCATTGGCCCCTAAAAACCATATTGCTGTAGATGTGTGCGATATAATCAAACTGCTGTTTTCCTTTGTTCTGCAGTGATGACGATGACTGAAGTAAGTGGAGGTAAGACAGAGAAGAGCAGCAGCTCATGTACAACAAGGGATTGGTTAAGAAACTGGTAAATATACAGAATATCTCAAATATAAAAACATGATGAACTTCGTACTGTTCTTGGCGTTGATGTTGTTGTTGGCGGCGTGAAGCGGCTCAGGAGAGGGGGAGGATGAGGACGAGTGTTTCAGAGCGTCCTCCACTCTCTCCCTCCTCTTGGACTCAAACTCCAGCGCCTCCTGCAGCTTCCTCTTTGCCTTCTTCTCCTTCTTCAGACGCTTCTGGATGGAGGCTGGAGGAGGAACATAAAGGAACATTTCACCCTTTGTTGTGTGACGCTTTAGTTCATAGCCTGAAGAATGGATTCATCATATATATGTGTAGGATTTGACACCTGTATGTGTTTTATCTACCGAAGCTAATGATGCGATAAACCTTGATCTACCTCTGCTCTGCAGTTCGGAGGTGAGCTGTCGCTCCAAACTCTCCCTCATCTCTCGTTCCCTGTAGAGCTCCATCTTCAGCTCCCTCTTCTCCGCCTGGATCTGTTTGTCCTGCACCCGAGCGTTCTCCACCGCCACCTTCAACAGACCCTGAGGGCAGAGAAAGGACCGTTTACAACAAAATGCTAAAGTATATGAGTGGAAAACAACTTAATTTACAGCTGAAATCAAGGATTTAGCTTCTTTATGACGTCTGGTTTGATTATTATATCCACAATAAGGAGCATTTACAGTGTTTAATGATTTTTCCATCGTGATAAATCGTGAATATTTGAACCAAAACTTTGTCGTCCTTTTTATTTTGTTTGTATATTTCTCACTGTTTTGCAGAACAACTTTAAGATGAATTCCTGTATGTGAAATGCTTATTCTGATTTAACCAATAATTTTATAAATAATCAGTGTAATCGAAACTGTTCAAGAAAATCATGTTTGGTATCAGAAACAATAAAATCGGGATCGTACCTGTATGTTGGTGAGCAGGGTCTCCACTGACGACAAACCGTCAGCGAATAGGAACGGAGCAGGGAAGCCGGGGGGCAGGGCTTGTCCCAGCGATGACTCTTCTGTGAAGAAAAGATCACGTTTAGATTCCCCAGATTTTGATCGTTCATCTTTATAAACAGTCGCTGGATTTTTCTCGTCTAATTCTCGGCGAGAGAAGCCAAGAAGTGAGTTTCTGACTGTGAAAGATCTCGTACGAACTTTATTAGAAAAATTATTAGCGACACATAAACAGAAGTAAAGTTTTCCTGAGCGACGTTGAAGTTTATGAAATGTTGATGTTTACTAAGGTGTAAAAGGCAACGGAGCAACATCAAAGAAATCAATTACAGACACACACACACACACACACACACACACACAGAGGTCGTTAGTATTCAGACGATCGTGTGCGCTACTAATTGGCAGGGATTAAAGACATCCTTGATTTGTGTGTGTGTTCATTGCGAGTGCGTCACAGTGTCTGCTCAGCCCTTAATGCCTAACACACTGACAACTGGGTTAACTCTGCTGTGAAATTAACGCTGATTAAGATGCACTCTGCACACACACACACACACACACACACACACACACACCATCCCCTATCTGCCACTTCATCCATACATCCCTTCCTCTCTCATGTCTATCTTCATCGCTCATTCTCCACTTCAACACCTGTTTTTTTTCACTCATCTTCATCTTTCCCCCCCCCCATCACTCATTTTCCCACCTGTTTTTCCTCTTTTCCATTTTTCCCGTACTCTCTTTCTCCGTTTTCCTTATTTCTTTCTCTCAGGTCCTTTTCTTTCTCGTCTCTTGGCCTCTGTCACTTTGCCCTCTCACCGCCCAAATCTAAAAAGTTTCATCTGTGAGTGAACATTTGGGCCAAACTTGAAAGGGTTCTCTCGAGGCGTTCGTGAGGAAACAGCTTGGATGTTGTTAGGTCACAGTTTCCTTTTACCTTCGACCACCAAATTCTAATCAGTTCATCTTTGACTCGAACAAGATGTTTTTGCTAAACTTGAACAAATTCCCTCGAGGTGTTATTGTGATATCGTGTTCACAAGATGAGAGTCTAGAGGAGCCGTGTGGCCCGGTCGCTATGTGAAGTGCTTCTGACCCCACAGATGTAGTATTTAAAACTCTGAGGCTGGCGAACAACCAAGAGGTTATTTATTTTTTTCCGCTATTGATTTTAAAGGAAGCGTTTTTCTCTGCTGAAGCGAGCGGTCGCTCCTCGGGAGGACGAACGAGTGGAAACGAGGGAAAAGGTGGAGAGAAGGATGAAAACAATGTGTTTTAAAAGAATGGAAAATACAGAGCGAGGGGAGAAGAGTAATGGAGGGTGGAGAGGCCCCGCGTGCTTTTAGTGCGTGACCCCTCGACCCCTTTTAGCCATGCCTCCTTCACTTAGCCTCGCTCGCTCACCCGCCTCCCTCCATCCATCCCTCCCTCCATCTATCTCTCTCCCTCCCTAATCCCTCTGATTGATGGTTCGGAGACAGGTGATCAATAGGAGCGGCCGAACATCCTGACGCTTCTGTTTCTGTTTGCGTGTGTGACCAGGTTTTTGTCTCTGCGTGTGTGTGTGTGTGTGTGTGTGTGTGTGTGTGTGTGTGTGTGTGTGAATACAGTAGATGAGGAAAGCCCTCCTAAGTGAGGACAATTTGTCAGTTGTCAAAAGAAAATGGGTAAGGGTTTAGATTAAGGTGGATAATGGAATATCCTCTCTTATATAAGTGTGTCTGTGTGTGTGTGTGTGTTTGTGTGTGGTCCAACCTTTGTCCTTTGTTATTTTCTTGTTGGCTGCAGCAGGGTTGCTGAGTGCAACATCTGCATCAGCTGACACTAGTCCTGTGGAAAGAAAAAGTACAGCGGGTTGGTGTTTGTGCACCAACACACACACACACACACACAGACACACACATGCTCCTTGTGTGTACATTTTTTACAGTAGACCGACCTCTGGGCAGGCGATACTACAGATACATAAGAGTCTATGTCCATACATCACTGCTAAAGTTTTCAAAAGGCTGCTGGTCCCGTTATAGTTCCAAAACTGTGAGGTTGTGTTTTAGTCGAACAGAAACTTGTGTGTGTGTGTGTGTGTGTGTGTGTGTGTGTGTGTGTCTGTGTCTGTGTGAATTCGTACCCAGTCTTTCTGGCGAGCTGGAGGCCGAGCTGCTGGGCTGCGACTGCAGAGGAGTGTTGGCCTCGTCCACAGACGGAGAGAGAGAGGGGCTGTCACACACTCTCTCCTGGAGAGAGAGAGACAGAAGGGACGAGTGAGTGAGACGTGATCAGGTCCTGAGGTTCAACATGGACGTCTGTGGTGAATCATTAGAGGCTGTTTGACCAGTGGTTACCAGTGGTTACAGACTGGAAACCACCTCGTCACAGGTGGTTTCCAGTCTGTAACCACTGGTAACCACTGTCAGTTGGAGTGTGAGTTTCTAATAATTGATTATTATTATCATTGATTATCTTGTTCTCGTAACTAACAGGATCCTGTAAAGTTTTTCTTTAAGGACTTTTTACTGTGTAATAATAAAGTGTGTCACCTTGATGACAGGTGCGCGGTGGACATGAGTGTGGATCTGCTGGGCTGCGGCGGCCATGTTGGCGATGGTGTTGAGGTGGTTCATCTGTGACATCGCCATGGCGACGGACGCAGGGGGCAACCCCATGGGCAGCAGAGGGTGGGGCATCATCATGAAGGGCAGGTCCAACCCTGGAGAGTGAGGACAAAAGACTTCTGTGACATTTAATATAATTCGAATTCAAAAAGTTTACAATAGGATCAGAGGAACAGAAACAGGAAATGATGTTAAACTGCCGTCATGGACTTCTGTCCAATCACAAACAAGAAGTGTTGTCCCTCCCCTTCTGTGATCTGAGACGCTGTGTTTGAGCCTCAGGGCCACCGTAGTCTCATCTGTCACTGTTGTTTAACACATTAAAACTGTTGTTGTGGCTGGACTCCAGCCAACCGTTGACCTGATTAACAAATCTCGTGTTTCTGCTCTCTTGATGTGTTTGTTTGATATTTTTTTGTTTATTTTTATAAAAATATGAAATCCAGTTGTGGTAAATAAAACAGAACAGACGACCAGAGTCTGTTTGCGTCTGTGAACTCGTGTTGAACTGAACCTTGAGGACACGGAGCGCGAGGTGTCAAACGCTCCACTAATAAAAGTTGACAAAGCTGAGGAGGAGCGAGGGATGGAGGGATGGAGGGATGGAGGTGGCAGGGTTAAAGGCTGAGGAGGTGAAAGAAAAGAAGGAGGTTCTGTTGTTTAGTGTCACTGTCGATCTCTTGTCCATTTTCTTTTTATCACTCTTCTCTTCTTCTTTGATTATTTTTCTCTTTTCATTCACAGATTCATTCATCTCTTCTTCCCACTTTTCTCTGTGTTTATTTTCTTGTTTGCCTTTTTTCTCTCATCATTTCATCTTTCTCTCCCCCTCTTCCTTCATGCGTCACTCACTCCCCCTTCCTCCTCTCTTTTGCTCATGAGACACACACTCACACACAGACACACACACTCACACACACACAGACACACACACACACACACACGACACATTTGACTGCATTTGCGAGGACGTTTCCATTTACTGAAATTCAGCCCTTTAACCCCGAAGCACAACCTTGACCCGTGACCTCTGACCTCTCACCCCTCTCACCCTGAAAGACCCCCCCTCCCCCGCAAGATGTAGACATTGAAGAGGAGTCGCCTCAGCTGTCGACAACACACACACACACACACACACACACACACTCACACTCTCAAAGTGCAGTGGCTGCTTTCATTCCAATGAAACAATAACACTGATTGCTGTTGTCGTGACAACTGAAGTGATAGAATAATCAATGTGAGTGTTTGTCACCTCCCGCTGCCCAGCGTGTGCGTGTGCGTGTGCGTGTGTGTGTGTTTGTGCAAACACATTACTTCTGCAATAAGAAAAAGAGCGAGAATGGGTGTTTTTCTGTGTGTGTGTCTGTGTGTGTGTGGTGTTGATGAATTGAGTCATTTAGTAGAGTGTGTGCTGATTAATCCAGGCAGAGTGTTAATACAGGAGATGGGAACAGATTAAATGGCGTACATTAACAAATATTGCCACCACTTGAAACACACACACACTCTGAACGTGTCTGTGTGTGTCTGTGTGTGTCTGTGTGTGAGTGTGTGTGCTCACTGTTAGCCAGTAGCTGTTGCTGCTGTTGGAGTTGTTGCTGATTGACCGCTCCGATGGCCGGCCCCCTCCCTCCACCTGCCATCGCTCCTCCTCCTCCTCCTCCCACCATTCCGACCTGTGGTCCTCCGCCCCCCCCTCCCCCTGCTCCTCCTCCACTGTGGGCTCCAGCAGGGGGGCTGGTGAGACGCTCCTTATCCCAGGAACACTCGCTGCCTCCTGGGAGGAGACGCAGAGACACAGAGGGTTGGATGTTCAGATATAAAGACATAAAATATGAGGTCTTCAATACGATTAAGTCTTGGTCATGGTAACGTTGGTTCAACGCTACTTTTAAGAGACTGGCTCAAGGTGTCCAGACAAATGAGGCAAAGTGAGGTCACAGTGACCTTGACCTTTGACCCTTGAACACCAGTTATCAGTTCATCTGAGTCCAACTGAGCGTTTGTCCCCAATTTGTCGAAACTCTCTCATTGTTCCTTTATTAATTAAATAGGTTTTTTAATCAGTAATTAGTTCATTATGATATTTATCGTCATTATTTGAATATTTTTACCTTCAGGTTTTAGTTTTCTGTTGAGAATGAAACGATCACTTTCTCTCCTTCATTCCTGCACTCTCTCTCTCTCTCTCTCTCTCTGTGTAACGTTCCCTCTCTCGCCCTCCACACTTCTCTCGCTCCGCTCCCCGCTTCCCTCTCTCATCCATCTTCATCTCCCTCCATTAGTTTGAATTAGCAAACGTCTCTCTCTATTATTGCCTACTGAATTCCCTGTGCTGTGTGTGTGTGTGTTAGTGTGTGTGTTAGTGTGTGTGTGTGTGTGTGCGCGCATACGTGCACGTGTGTGTGTGTGTGTGAGACAGCTGGACCTCATCCTCTCTGCCATTTACACCAGGGAAGAAAAGAAGTATAAACAGATGGGCAGATGTTCTGTCTCTCTCTCTTCTCTCATTTTTCCTTGGCCTTGTCCTCTCCTTCCTTCCCTCTCCTCCATCACTCCTTTCCTTCCCCCACTCCATCCTCGCCTCTCCTTCTTTACCTGTCACTCCTCTCCTGACTCCATCCTTTCCTCCGCTGCCTTCCCCCTTATCCTCTCCCTCCCTTCCTTCTCTTCTTCTTTGACTCTCTCTCTTTCCCTGCCTCCCCATCCTCTCCTTCTCTTCTCTACTTCTTCCTCCTCTCTCCTTCTCTGCTTCCCTCCCTCTCATTTGCTTCTCTCTTCTCCCCTTCTCTCCTTTCCATCCCTCCCTCCCTTGCATCTTTTTCCATCTCTCTCTCCACTCGTCATTTTTACCGACACAGAAAATATTCTGTTTTCTAGACAAAGAAAAATATTTAATCTTGTAGTTTTAAAGGTGTTTTAATTGATTCATCGATTAATAGATTTTCTGTCCATAAAAAAAATCCAGTCTCTTCTCTGGGACGTTTCTGCCTCTTCAGGTGTTTTGATTCGTCAGAGAAAAGAAGTAGAACACGTTCAGGAAACTGAAATTACTCTTCTCTTCAAATAATATTCAAATGTCTCTTGTTGAGTAAAATTCACAGCACAAGAAATGTTTTGCCGGATTAAAAAGATATTTAACATGTGTCTTGTCAGTAAGAGCTGAACTTTCTTTATCGTTCTTCAATCGTGTTTCACTCTTTCTCCTGTTTTTGTGCTTCAATCTCTTTTTCTCTTGTTTCTATGAAGAAAAGAAGAACAGGCCGAGGAAAATCCCGAGCGATCAACTTTCCCTCATCAAAATATCAGATTCAGTTTTTTCTCTTCTCCTCTCGTCCTAAATACGATTCTGTTTCCTCCCCTCCTCTGTCCTCCCTCGCTTTATTTTCTTTTTCATTTTACACTTGCTCCTCGCTGATGTATTGTCCGACGCAGTTTCCCAGGCCGACGCGAGTGTCTGTTACAAAGAAAATAAGGTCAGACGACCAAGGGGAGAAAAACCAAAATCACTCTGAATGAAATAAAAGACCAAGAATGGCAGGAAATAAATAATAATAAAAGGGGAAAAAAAACAACAGAGTGAAAGAGAATAAAACGAGAGAATAGAGGAGGAGTAACTCTATCGGCCCGTTTTCCAGGTCAGCGGAAGAAAAGGAGGAAGAGAAAGAGAAATAGAAACAAGAGAATCTGTCTGGAAACAGAAGGAAGGAGTGCAAGCTCTCTCTCTCTCTCTCTCTCTCTTTCTTTCTTTCTTTCTTTTCTCTTTGCTTTTTGTATTCTGTCTTTTTAATAATTCAGAGACGCAAACACAGCAGAGACTGAGTGTGTGTGTGTGTGTGTGTGTGTGTGTGTGTGTTACCTGTGTTGGAGTGCATGTCGTCGTTGTCCGACTCGTTGCCGTTCTGGAGACTCATCATCATCTTCATCTTGTGAAGCTTCTGGAGCTCGGCCATGGCTGCTGCTGTCAGGCCTGTGACACACACACACACACACACACACACACACACACCACACACACAGACACACACACACGGTTAACTTCATCATCATGACATCATCTTTAGCAGAACATACTAGTGACCAGTATTTAATCACCACCACCACCTGTTACAGTCGACCAGTCACAGCCCTCCTCCGGCCGTGCACCACACAGGTGCGGCCTGCCTTTACCCATGATGCTTTGCAGCGAGCCGTGACACACATACTGACACCCCTCGCCCGGCTGCCGCTGTCAAATTTGTCTTTTCAGTGCGAGCGTTTTGTTCAAGTGTTTCGGGGTGTGAGCGCCGTTTCAGACGCCTCCAGGCTGATGTATATTCACTGATACACACACACGCCGAAAAACAACTGCGCACACACACACACACACACACACACACACACACACACGCACACACACACGCACACTCTTTTGTATGGACTAAGATCCCTGGCTCTGCGCACTGACCTGGAACTGACTTCTATACACAACAACCAGCAGAGTGAGAGAGTTGACCCTCTGTGTGTGTGTGTGTGTGTGTGTGTGTGTGTGTGTGTGTGTGTGTGTGTGTGTGTACACCATATTGTGTAAATGTGCATGTTAGTTGTTACATTGCAGTGGGTGTGTATGTACAGTTTGCTTTCATGTATAAATGTGTGTGTATGTGTGTGAGGGAATGCGTGCTTATCTGTGCATTCTTCTGTATGTGTGGGTGGTGTGTGTGTGTGTGTGTGTGTGTGTGTGTGTGTGTGTGTGTGTGTGTGTGGGTGAGTCAGTTGGTTTTGCCCCAGTCACGGTTGACGGCCTTGTAGGAATGTCCATTACACACACACACACAGTACAGTTGTCCGCGAGCTATAAAGAAAACAAGATAGCGGGAGGACAAAAAGAGTCACGTTGTCTGAAATTGAATTTAAGACAAAATATTTCGTTAAAGATTTACACGAAAAACTTAAATTTATCCCTGAGTCTTTAACTAATAAATAAATCATTACCTGTTGTTTTTGTATAAATGATATAAAGGAAATCTTTTATTTTTCAACAGAAGATAAACCCCCGGTGTTACAGTAATCTGATTACATGTCCGTGTTGTGAGATTGAGGCAACTTCCATGAATCTTGTGTCTCTGTTACTTTTTGTTTCTCGTCTGCTTGACTCGACAAAACGTTCAGTTTTTTTGTCGAGGACACGATGAACTGCTGTTATCTGAATATTTAAATATGTGGACCTCATTATTTGGAAAAGATATTTCTATTTTATCTATTAGTCATTACGTTTATTATTTTATTTAGTATATTTTTGTTATTTACTTGCGAATCTAAAAGCTGATTATTTCCAATTTAAATGACGTCTGTCAATGGACCTTAATTTATATACGAATCTGAAAAGAACTCTTCCAGGATCCACCGTTAACTGACGAGAAAAGAAAAGAGAGAAAGAAAAGAAGAGAAAGAAAAGAAGAGAGGTCCGGTCAGAGAGCCTGAGGCCGAGTGACCAGACGTATTGTCTGACGTCCTGCTGAGGATGAAATGAAGAAAGATGTCGGAGGAAAAGAGGCCAAACAAACGACGAGATACAATCTGCTGTAAATAATGAGTGAAAGTGTAGTTTATACATTTTATTATATGTGTTAAAGATGGAGGGATGAGACGAGGCCGAGGAGGAATGAAATGAGATGATCTGAGAGACGACAGAAGGGACAGAGAGAAGCAGGATTGATGCGACGGAAAGAAAAGGCAGGAGAGGAAGTAGAAGAGCGAGAGAAGACGTCAGAGAGAAGATGAATGAAGAGGAAGAGGTCACATGGATACAAGTTAGAAAAACAACAGGACTTATGTGAAGTAAATGTACAATTTAGAAATGATAACGAACTTTGTCTGCAGCTTCACATCATTACGACTCTATTCCTGCAGCAGCTGATTTCTGGATTAATCAATTCAACTTTGAGCCGATCAATGATCCAAATATTCAATATTTTCTGTTAACGATGACATAAAACAGAGAAAAACAACAAAGTGAAGTCAAATCGTCTCGATCGCCCCCTGGTGGTTGACATAAAACCCTGTCTCCTCCATGTTAGTAGATTGGACAAGGACCAAATTAAAAAGTCAAAATAGGATGGCTGCAAACAACGACAACATAACGTCGTCCGACAAATCCAGTAATCGCAGTTACGTAAAGGCAGTGGAAATTTTCTGAAATATTAAAGTTTTCGGAAACCGACCAATATATGATACAAGGGGGTAAGAATAGAAAATGGAGTCTCTGTAGGGGCAGGACTATATTCTCAAATTGATTCTTCTATTTAGGAATGCCTTCTCTGTCACTCACACATACACACACACACTGTAGGTGGACATACACACTGATATACATTCTATCATGTGCCTAAGTGTACACACACACACACACACACACACACACACACACACACACACACACACACACACACTCGGACACAGAGTCAGAACGCCCTCTTCGCCTCAATGCAACCAGAAGACAATCAATAGTGAGGGCAGAGCCACAGTACTGTTCTCCATCACGACTATCAGACACACACACACAGACACACACTCAGACACACACAATCACTATTCTCTCTCTCCTCTGTCAGATCAATGGCTGTCCGCTGTGTCCACGGTTACCGAGCATCGACCCCCGTCGCTAATGGCGACCACAGAACCTTGGGAATTAGTGTGTGATTGATTGACAGACTGCTTCAAAGACACGCACATCATATAGAAGCAGTGTGTTTGTGTGTGTTTGTGTGTGTTTGTGTGTGTAGGTGTGTGTGTGTTTCAGTGGTCCCCTGTGGGTTGTCCATACGTTGTTTACCCATCTCCTTTTTCCTTCCTGTGCATCCTAATGCTTTCCGAAGGACGAAACAGAGAGAGGAGAGGAGGGGGAAGACGTTGAGTAGGAAAAAGAGGGTGGGGCAGAAATACGACCGAAAAGAAGTGAATCATCAGCGAAACATGACGGTTCAGGACCGAGAAATAAACAAATCAAGAGGTTTTTCCCACCGGTGCCGAGATGGTTGTAAAATCTGCCCTGCCCAATTAAAAACGGCAACAAAAATCGAGCTAAGATTTATCGTTTTCATCACTTTCGCTCTCATTTTAAATCTAGTGCCCTCTAGTGGCACAGACGTGTACCTACATTAACGGTTGGTCCAAAGTTTGGCATTAAAGTCTGAATTACTTTTTTAGAATAAACTAAAGAAGAAGTTAACGTGTCCTTGCTCTTTTTTAAAAGAGATGACATCTGTCCAGTGACGTCCTGGTTCGATAAAAGTTAAATAAAAAGTGCCGCAATCTGGTAACGTGAAGTACGATCTAGGAAAAAGTAGGAAATAGTGTTTGGACATTTGGAATCTCCTCGTCTTTCCAAGTCCTTCGTCTTCTACGTGTACGTCTCCTCTTCTTCATCCTGAGATATTTGTGTTCTTCAAGTTTCACGTACGTCACGTGTTAGAAACCTCATCAACACGTCCACTCGCTCACTGGGACGCTTCCAGACATTGTCCTGCTGTTTTCTCACGTGGACTCACTCTGATATAAAGTTCTGGAAAATGTCCGGAGCAACTGACTCAGACATTTGTGTTCTCACTGCTCCAGAACATCTCAGGAAACCGTCCGGACTTCAGAGCCGGTCTGAAAACATCTTAAGACGCCGACCATCATAAAAACACGTCTTTTGCTACTGTAAGGTCTTTCTCAGTAAAAGCTTCCACCGTTTGGCAGGCGATGTCCTAAATGAGATCTGACAGTGTCCTTCCCCGGCACAGTGCATCAGGACGCTCCTTTAATGGCTTCCAGTTTGCTGCTGGAGGTTGTTGGGTGATCTTCCAGAGGCCTGAACCCCCCCTGCCTGGGCTCGCGTGAAACCCACCCCATTTGGCCGAGGCTGTAAATATTTAATCCGCTGCACCTACATCTCTGACGAAGTGCTCCGAACGCGCTCTCAGAGACGGAGTGACACTTTGAATAAAACAAACAGGAAAACGGAGAAATTGCTCTTTGTGTTCTGAATTTAGAAACACACTGTTCTGGCCTTTTTTTGTTTTTCCATCTTTTCTTTCTTCCTGTGAGCACTCGAAGGGCCAATTTACAAACAGTCGATTGCTCTTGTGCTGAGTCAAATAGATTTCAGCTCCGCGCTCTGGCACTTAGGTCGCCCATCTTTAGCTTTCACTGGATTTTCGAGACGGCCATTTGCCCGCCGCCATTTTGTGTCATCTCTGGCAGACGCAGACACTTACAGTTATTGTTTCTGTTCTCGAGTCTCGGCAGGAAGTCAGAACCTATTTGATGCCTATTTGAGGTTCTACTGTCCATTTGAAGACATCGGTTCTATCGTCAAAGTCGGTGCTGAGTCGTTCTGTTGCTAATCAACACTTTAAAGTTCTCTTACTTGTCTTTACGGTCGTTGTATTGTCCGTTTAAAGTTGGCGATTATGGATTCTATTGCCTGTTTGAGTTGATAGTGAAGTTCAACACTTAATTACTCACTGATGACTCCATATATAGTGAGTGTTATTTGTCAGTTTAACAGGTTGGTAGATCAATTCTCCATTAAAATCAATGGGTGGAGCAAGGCACCAACACTAGCAGTGTCGACTTGGTGGAAATATGTGTTACTGGGGATTTGTTCAAAATAAAAAACATGAAATAACTGCAATAGTTTAACATTGAAAACACACGAGAGGTTTGATTTCTCTGTTTTCATCGTAACGTTCGCCAGTTGACAAATGTATTTTCTTTATTTAATTTCTACTGATTGTTTGGTATTTGTTTTTCTTGTAATTTTTTTTAATATATTTAAATGTTTTTTTTTTAAACGGATAAGTTTAATGCCAACCTGATTGTCTCAGATTGTCTAATATCCCTTTAGTCCTCTTCAGCCGTCCCCCCGCCCCTCTCTCTCTCTCTCTCTCTCTCTCTACAGCTCTCCCTTCAACTCTCCTCGACCGCCTCCCCCCGCCTGCAGGTGCACATAAGAGTCCTCAGATGAGTGTGTTCGTTTCAAGACACGATTGAAAGATCCTCATCTGTAACCTATAGTTAGAAGGTTGGAGTGTGTGTGCGTGCGTGTGAGTGTGTGTGTGTATAGATGTGTTATGTTTAAGTTCTTTTCTGCAAAATGTGTGTTTATATAGTGTGTGTGTGTGCGTGTGTGTGTGTGTGTGTGTGTGTGTGTTAGAAGACAAGGCGAACCATTGAGCTGTTTTTGAAGTGAATTAACAAGTCAAATGAGTGCCGCATAGGTTACCACACACACACACTCACACACACACTCTCTCACACACACACACACTCACACACACACACACACACACACACACACACACACGATCCCACGCTTATCATCACAGCTTCTTTGTTAAGGAAGATGAGGCCAATTAAACTGATATCACTCTTGTTGTCGTTCACGCCTCCTCCCTCGCTTTCCCTCCCATCGCTCTACGTTTCATCCTTCTCCTCCTCTCTCCTTCCCTTCATCTCTTTCTTCACTTCACTCCCTTTTCCTTTCTCTCAAGCTTCACTTTTTTCTTCCATTTTCGTGTCTTTGCACTGTTTCCTCCTCTTCCATCTTTCCACCGTTCTTCCTCCATCCATCTTTCCTCTTTTCCCAATCCCTCCCTCTCTCTCTCGTCCGTACCTCACCACTGTTTTGTCTCTCATACTTTCTTCCTCCCTCTATTTGTTCTTCCTCCCCTTTTAAACCCCTTCTTCTTGCTTATTTTGAAAATAGAGAGATGGAAGGAAAGAGGAAAAAAGAGGGGAGGAGAAAGACATTTTAAATTGGAAGTCAGACAACAGAGAGGTAGACAAGGGCAGAGGATGGAAAAAGAAGGGAAGGGTGGGAGGAAGGGAAAGAAAGAAGAAGAGAGGGATGTGGAGAGTAAAAAACAAATGAGGAAAAGAAAAAGGAGGTGAGGAGAAGTAGGAATTCGAGAAATAAAGGGGAAAGAAGGAAGGATGGGAAGAGGTACCAAACTGGGAATGATTGGAAGGAGTGGAGTTGTGAAGGAAGAGAAAAGGGGGAAGACAGGGAGGAAGAAGAAGGAGGGAAGAGAAAGAAAGGAGGGAAAAGTTTAAACAGTTTTTATATCCTCTTTTACATCCTTTCCTTCATCCTCCCTTCTTTTATCATCCCTCCTTCTCTTCTGTCCTCATATCTCCTCCTTTGTCTCATAGTTGTCTCCTTCTCCTCTTTCTCTCTCTTCTCTCTTTTCACTCCTCTTCCCTCCTCTCGTTTCTGTTCATCCTTCCATCCTCTTCCTTCTTCTCACCGTTTTCTCCAAACTCTCTCTCTCTCCCTCTATCTCTTTCTGTCCTTCCTCCTCTCGCTCTGTCTTTCCGAACTGTGTGATAAATGTCCATCTGTGATTGGCCGATGCCCCCCATCGTCGTGGCGCCCGCGAGGTCGTAAACAACAGCTCGTCTCCCCCGGCAACGTGGCGTCTCCATGGACGCGGGGCCGCTAAGGCGACCAACTCTGCGTGTGTGCGACATCCGAAGACTGCCAAGTGTGTGTGTGTGTGTGTGAAGGAGAGAGAGAGCTAATGGGCGATCATAAGTGAGCAAATGTTTTCTCTGGGTTCCACTAATGTTCAACAAACACACACATTTCTGTGCACACACACATCAGGTGTGTGTGTGTGTGTCATTAGTATGCCACAGTGAGCTGTGTCCATATGTCACTAAACACAACCATGTTTTATTTATCCTGGAGAGAGAGAGAAGGAGGCAAACGTTCACTGTCAAGGGTATAGAGCGAGGGAAGGAAGGAAGGATGCAGGGAGAAAGGGAGAAAGGGATAAAAGGACAGAGCGAGGGACTAAGTGAGAAGTTGAGTGAGAAAGGTGAGAAGAGGCGAAGTGGGTAAGATGGAGGACAGATGAAAAATAATAGAAGGAGGGATGAAGAAGGAGAGGACAGGAAAGAGGCGACGAAGTTTAGAGAGGGGCAAATGGTACGTGACAGGTTTTAAAGGAAAGGAAGGAAAGGAGGAGAACAGGAGGGAGGGGAGCAAGAGAGAGAAAGATGACAGGGGAGAAGTTAGGACTCAAGAGAGGGGAGGAAGGAGAGAAAGGAGGAAAGAGAGATAGAGGAGGAAAAGGGGAGAGGAAGGAGAGAGAGAAAGTGTGGAGGGGAGGTGAGAAGGGAGGGAGGAGAGAGAGGAAAGGAAGAAAGGAAGGAAGAGATGAGGAGAAAGGTGAGGAAGGAGAAAAAGAGGAATTCAGCAGGTGAAAAGTTAGGGATGGAGGAGAGGAAGAAGAGAGAAGAAGGAAGGAGGGAGGTATAGAGGCAACGAGGGGAAAGAGGTAAAATAACAGTGTGGAGAGAGGGATGTCAGGAAAGACGTAAAGAAAGATGGAAGGAGGAGGGAGAAAATATGAAGGGATTAAGAGAAGAAGGAAGAGGAAGGATGGAGGGAACAACGGGTAAGAGAAAGAGAAAATGAGGAACGAAAGGAGGAAGTAAAGAACGAACAAGAGAGCACAGAAAAGAGGTAGAAAGATGAATTGAGGAAGAAGGATGAGAAGAAAGGAGAGAGAGGGAAGAAAGAAGGGAGGAAAGGAAGAGCTGTATTAGGAATGAGGAGAAAACGGAGGAAAAGGAAGAACATAAAAGAGAGAAGGAAGGAAAGGAGGAGGAAGATGGAGGGAGGGTTGGAGCACATGGAGAGAAGGAAGAAGGAGGGAAGAAAAGAAGGAGGGGAGGGAAAGAGGAGGGAGGGATGGACAGATGGAGGAGTAGGACCCCAGAGACGTGTCATTCATCACACCACCATGCAGTCTGCACTCGTTCACCCTCTCTCTCTCTTTCTCTGCAGATCTTCTTCTTCTCTCCTTCTTTACTAGAAAGACATTATTTACTTTCTTTCCATCTACCACTCATTCATTCATTCATTTTCTTGTCCTTCTTCATCCCTCCATCCCTCTGTTACACTTCCAGATTTTAAATTTGTCTCCTCCTTGCTCCATTTCTCATCTCTCCGTCCCTCCGTCCCTCAGCATCTCTCCCTCTCTTTTTCTCGCTGGCACTCGTTTTTAGGTTTCATCATCTCCTCTGGCGACATCCCTCCTTTTTCGTCTCTCCATTTTTCACTCTCCCTTTTCTTTGCTCCCTCCGTTTTCACTTTCTGTTTCTGCAAAAAGGAAAAATATCTCTTCCTCCTTTCTTTTATAATCTGTATAATCTTTCATATAATGTACGATGAAGGGATGAGAACGAAGGGATGGAAAAGAGAGAGATGGACAGTAGCCAGGAAGGAGGATGGACTGAGAGAGGAGATGGGGGGGAGGCAAGAGAGGATGCGTGAGAAAGGAGAGAAAGAGGGATGCAAGAGGATGGAAGGTCACATCAAGAGAGGAAATGAGGATGGGAGAGGAGGAGAGGAGATAAGAGAAGATGAAACCGGGCGTCAGGAGAGGAGACAACAAAGAAGGAGGCAAGGAGAGAAAAGTAGAAGAAAGGAAATTATGGAACGAGACCAATGACGGATGAGAGAAGAACACTCCTCTCTTCTTCTCTCCTTGTTTCCTGCCCTCCTCTTCCATCCTCTTTTCTTCTTCTTCTCTTCCCTCTCTTCTTGTTTTAAGCGGCGACAGTGACGCTGAGTTTAATAAACTGAACACCTGACCCCACTGTGATCTTCACTATAATACATACAATATATATTTATAACGCTCTGAACGCTTTTCTCAAACTTCTAAAACCTCGACTGACATTGATGTAAGGGTGTAATTATTATTATCATCGATTGTAAAGTCCAAAACACAATTAATGAAAAGAAATTCAGTTTTGTTTCTCAGTAGGCGACGTGGTCGAGGCCTGAGAGGCGAAGCTGAGGGCAGAGAGAGCCCACAGAGGAACGAGTGGAAGCGGAAGACGAGGAAGAAAGACGTGAGAAGCGGAGGAAGAATAAACGGAAGAAGAGGACGTCTCTGTTACCGGTGTGTGACAGCAGGTTGGGGGACAGAAGGCCGGGGAGGCCCGGGTGCAGCAGCCTGGGGCTTTCCTGGATCCCTGCACCAGAACAACGCTTCGGAGGACGGCCCGGACGAGAGCTGCAGGGGGAGAGAGAGAGAGAGAGAGAGAGAGAGAGAGAGGAGAGAGAGAGAGGGAGAGGGGGAGAGAGAGAGGGAGAGGGGGATGAGTTACTGTGACACAGAAACAGATTCAAAGCGACGACGACACAGAAACATCGATATCATGTCTGTTATCAGCAGCATGTGTGTGTGTGTGTGTGTGTGTGTGTGTGTGTGTGTGTGTGTGTGTGTGTGTGTGTGTGTGTGTGTGTGTGTGTGTGTGTGTGTGACTGTCTCAGACATTTGATACGAATCTGTCAATCACAACCATAAACAAACGACTGACGACACTGTGAGTGACAGACGCTCCGATCAGACTCAGTTCGGCTAGAGTTGAAAAAGCCCACTCTGCTCTGATTGGCCGGCTGGTCCACTTTGTTGTGATTGGTCAACCACCTCCAGTGCGGGTAGGAGACGTCGGCCTCCGCTCTCACTTTATCTTTATCGTTTTTTTTACGCTTTTCGTGTTGAACGACGAGTTTCCTCTAAACGGTGTAAACGAGCTTTGAGATTCAATTTCTCCAGTTTGGTGGGTGTGTCCGGTGTCGTCCAATCAGCAGTGACGTGTATATAAACCGTGTCGTATTGAAAAGACGGTGACAAAATAGATTCTGAAGTTCTGTGCAGATGCAGCAGCTGCAGTTTGGTTTTCAAATGTAGGTAACGTTATTTAATACAATAAGCTAATATTCAATATTATGGTCAAAGGCAGAGGCTGAAACTTCAAGTGTATTTTATTAAACACATATTTCATCTCCTATCACCTCTGAGATTTATTCCACAGGAATAAGAACGACCTTCTCAGCTGACGCTGCCAAACGCTTGAGTGCTCAACGCATCGTTTACGCTTAAATAACTTCCTTAGACTAGCTGCGTGTTATTTGAACGTGAATTTTAATGATTAATAAAGAAAAATTCCACCAGAATGTTATTCCTGGCAGAGTGAAGAGGGTGAACAGCAGCTTTTAGAATTAAACGAGGAAGATTTATTTATAATTTCCTCAAAAGTTTCCAAGAAATTATTAAAGTGAAAATATCAGAACATTCAGGGGAAACATTGTGAGAAAAATAAATAAATCCAAATACTTTTTTAAACAGGAAATGAATACAATTCATTTTTTCTTTTCTTTTTTTTGAGAATCTGTTTAAAATATAAAATGAGGAACAAACGAGGTTTGACCGCAGCTGAACACTGATGTAAAACAGCATCGCTCACAAACAGGACGAGCACGAGAAAACATGTTGTACACGTGCAAGTGAGTCAAACACACACACACACACACACACACACACACACACACACACACACACACACACACACACACCTCCTCGTTCCTGTCGCACACATGCACATACATGTATTATGCATGTGCACGTAGGCATAAATAAACACACTCAAACCCGAGAATACAGTAACTGCACATGTGCAACAAAACATAAAGGAAGAGCGACACACACACACACACACACACACACACACACACACACACACACACACACACACACACACACACACACACACACTGAGGAGGTGTGCATGCAGGCCAACTCTCTGCAGGGTGGCTCGGTAACAGATGGCCGTCCAAAGTCATTTACACCTAGAGAGAGAGGAGGGGGCGACTTCACCACAGTGTCACCACGTCAGAGTAGAAGAGAAGAGAAGAGAATGGAAGATTGATAAAGAATTTTTTGGTGCAGATCCAGGATTTTTGGTTATCACTTTTTTTTTTATTGTGAGAAAGGAAATTTTGCTATATTTTCCCTGTTTTCTCAGGAAATAATGTTTAGATTTCACTGTGAGGAATCAGATATTCATGACGTAGAGATCGATGAGTTTGTACAATTTAATGCAGATGAACACACCACCTCCTTCCTTTCTTTTTATTTTCTTATTATAAGACATAAATTGTAATGAGCCACCGATAAAATTGAAAGCATAACGCTGATGGTTGGTTGGTGTTAAGAACTGAATGAAATTTAGAAAAAAAAAATGTAAGTATTTTAATGGTAAACCAGCTGTTGTTTGTCCAATCTGCAAATGTTCAGTTCTAACTAATAATAATATCAGATATTCAGTTTTTCCCTTTTAGATTCGGATTCAGATACTTGGATTTTGCATATCTGCTGCTACCGAACTGACACCGTGAGAAAGTTGCCATTTCACCTGTGAGACTTTCTAACGTGAAAAATATTACCAACGAGCTACACAACCAACGATCATGTCTTCTGAGGCCCTGAAAGAACAGCAAGGACGTGGTATTGTGTATCTGTAATCAAGTTATCAAATGTATCTGATTGGGTTGATATAATTATAAACAAACACAAAATCCAAATTCATGCATCAGAGAGGAAAGAGTCCAAACTGCTGATTTTAAAAGTTATTTAAAATCACTCAAATGGTCGAACCAATGAGAACAAGGTGTAGAAATACAAATCTATCAGACTCTCAGTATTTATTTGTAAATAATTATTATTGTTATTGGCAATATTGTGGTTTAAGTTTCCCCCAAAGTATTGACCGATAGAAGAGGAGAGAATAGACGTTGGTCTTTTCGGGATCTTGTGTGTTGGTGTCAGATCCCAGTGGGAGTGATAGAGGGAGGATGAACGTGTGTTAAAAAAAAAAAAGATGTGGAGGAAAAAACGTCTCAAAATGTTTTGGGGTGTGATTCTGTACGTGAGAAAAACACACACACACGACACACACACACACACACACACACACACACACACACACACACACACACACACATACAGACACACAGACATTGAGTGAGAGAGAGAGAGAGCGGGCGAGAGAGGCAGAGGAGCATGAAGAAATGAAAACATGAACTTTCACTTTTCCTCTGAACTCTGCTTCACCTCTCCCTCTCTTTCTCCCTCCATCACACACAGACACACACACATACACACCATTACAATAAACACACTGTCCTCTCTCTTTTCTTTTTACACACACAGACACACACACACACACACACACACAGGTGTTTGCATTCAAACCTTAAAGCCTTTCCATCAACAAGCCTCCGCTACTTTCATCCCCCACATACACACAATGGATACATGTTACAGTACCAGGTGTGTGTGTGTGTGTTTGTTCGTCTGCATCCACCCGTACATAAACAACACAACATTATGATGTGTGTGTGTGTGTGTGTGTGTGTGTGTGTGTGTGTGTCCACGTGAATCCATGCCATGTGCGTTGGTGTGTGTGTAAAGGACACATGATATCGCCTTCTCATTAGCCTTACAGTTCTTTGTTCAGAGTAATGACTGCAGTGTGTGTGTGTGTGTGTGTGTGTGTGTGTGTGTGTGTGTCCCGTAGGTTTGCCATATGTTGGGCATTAATCCTCGTCAACGGTCCACTCTCTTTACTGCACCGAGCACAGGAACAAAGAGCAGGTCACACACACATACATGTCACACACACACACACACACACACACACACACACACACACACACACACACACACACACACACACACACACACACACACAATGACCTACATTCATTTGTTAACCCTTCACCTTGACTACATTCAGACCCTTAAATAGAAACAAATCCATTCATCGTGCTCCGGCTCATTTCTTCACCTGAACACTTCACTTTTATGTGAATCCCTGTAGAAGAGGTAAAGCGTTGACCTTTGACCCTCCGGCCGTTTGTTTGTCGATTGTTCTTCCGGTGGCCGACACGTCTCACACACGCACATTAACAGGGGACACGACTGCGAGAGCTACACAACTCACTTCTGTTGTGACCGTGTTCCCGTTGTGTGGCGTTTGCATTCGTGTTGCTGCTTTCACATTCGCATTTTGCAATAATGCGCTTGTGTGCGACGTCTCGGCCATCGGAGGTTGGCCGGTCTTAAAGAGACAGGAGTGTTTTGAGACAGAGGCTGAAAAGAGGAGCTGCAGCACTGGACAGTATGTTGTGTGTTTTCTGAACATTAGAGCATGTTAACATCTTCAAGTAATAACACAAATCCACATTATCCACGTGAAGATGATGTCTGATTTGAATAAAAGGCCCGAGGAGTGAACACGGTGGAGATATAGAATCAGTCGAGTAGATTTCCCTTCAGAATGTGTCACAGAGGAAAATACAGCGTGTTGATGTTTGTTTACTGTAATCATAATGATGTCTCATGATTAAAGAGGAAATTATTTATTGTTGTTAATTAAAATGAGACTCGGCGGCTTTGAAATGTTTGCTGATGAAGTATTTTTCCTTTTTGATGACCTTTTAATTGGGTAGAAACACACAAAAAAAGACAGAGGCTGCGAGCAGAAAACACGATGCTGACATTTCACACACACACAGACACACACACACAGACACACACACACACACAGACACACACACACGATCTGATGAGCCACCTTGAAGTAAGTCTTCCCACTTTGACACACGCGCACCCTCGCCTGTCGTCCCAAATGGCCGTTTCTATGGCGACAGAGCCTTGATCAATACTCCGTCATTGGCGCTGATGGCCGGTCAGGGTCGGTCACACACACACACACACACACACACACACACACACACACACACACACACACACACAAACAGGCATGGCGGTGAATAAGCACGGACTTGCTCACACATTTGACGGATTGATTTAGCTCAGAACGTGCACCGCACACACACACACACACACACACACACACACACACACACACAGTAGTTTATCAAGGCCTGATGCGGTCAATACGTGGAGTAGAGCGAGGGGTCAACCCTCTTTGGGTAAAATCTTTCATCTTCCTCTCCCTCTTGTCTTTTATCTCTCCATCAATCCGCTGATCCATCTCTCTTCAGTGTTTCTTCTTCTTATATTCCCTCCTCTGTCTTTTAATGTTTCACCTCAATCATCTTGATATTGATAATTTGTCTTGAATTCATTTGGTTCCTTTTCCCCTTTTTTACCGCAAAAAAACTTCTAAGAATTGACTTTTACATTTCTTTACTTGTATATATTATAAGTAATCTACTTCTCTAACCCTCATATTATTTTACTTCATTAGTTATGCATATTTTTTATACTTGTATGTTTTGTTGGCATAGATTTTTACACTTTTAGATGTATGATTAATGTGTTAAAGGTCTTTGGTTTGTCTCGATTTTGTATCTTCTTTCATTTGATAGCTCTATAATGTGATGAGTGACAGATTAAAGGTTCATCAGAAGTTTCTGATCGTCATGTTTTTAACTCTGGAGAGTTGTGTCGCGGTGGCAGCCATTTTATATTTCACTGCACTGTCAACATACGCAGCAGAAACATAACGTAACATTTGATTGGTCGATGCAGCCGCCCACCTCCACTCCAATCACATGAAGACATTTTTTTTAAACGAATAAAAAATACTAATAAAAACTAATTTGAAAGATAGCTAATTTTAAAAAATGCCTTTTCTTTCTTTACGTGTCTCCTTCGCCTTTGAATATATTTATTTAATTCTCCTCGTTTCCACTTGAGTCACTTTTAATATTTTCAAAAACATACCCCTCCATTTTCTGCTCCAGCGCCACTTGTCTTTTTTATCTATTGCTCCATTAATCTGCCCATCCCTCCATCTCTTTTGTCTTCCTCCGACTCCCCCTCTCCTCCTCCGTCCTCCCCCAACCTGAGGTCAAATGATGATGTAAAAAAAGAAGAAGAAAAAAAAAATCACCCTATCGATTACTCGCTCCTTCTTTCATCTTTTCGTTTCTCTTTCCTTCTCTCTCTCTCTGGTGGAGGAGAGGTCGAGGCCTTCTTCACCTCCACCTCACTCTGTCTGTTTTCTGTCTCCTCTCATCTCTCGGCCGTCATAAATCGTGTCAGAGTCGTACATCCTCTGTCGATGTGTGTGTGTGTGTGTGTGTGTGTCTTTACTCTTTGTTTGTAGCAGAACAATCTATTCTTTTAAAGAGACACCAGAGAAATGGGATATATGTCTGTCCACACACACACACACACACACACACACACACACAGCGGCGTCATAATCATGGACACTCATGGATTCACAGAGCGAACGGGAGAAGAGAAAGAGAGTGAGACAGATAGATAGAGAGCGAAGGAAAGAGAGAGAGAGAGATTGATGTTTACTCCTCTGGGCTTCCGTCTCTTTGATTGGACAGATGAATGACTTCATTGTGTGTGTTTGTGTGTGTGTGTGTGTGTGTGTGTGTGTGTGCTCATCTCTCCCTCTTTTTTCTGTCTCTCAGTATATCAGAGGACGGAGAGAAGACGAGGAAGTAAAGAAAGGAGAGAGAGAGAGAGAGAGAGACAGATGTAGAGAGAGCTTCTGCCAATAATAAGTATTGATTGATAAGAGAAGTAGAGCGAAAATAATAAGGCAGGGAAAAAAAAAAATCACCTTAAAACACAGAACGGAGGGAAACAGGAAAAACTCCATCGATTAACTGACGGCACTTCTCTCCTCCGTCCATCCCTCGCTTTCTCTCCTCCGTCCATTTAGCTGTTGCCTCTCTTCTTTCTTTCGCTCGCCGAGTGAAGTTACTGTTCATCTTTTCTACACCCTGACTTCCATCCATCTATCACTCACCTATCCATCCCTTTCTCCATCCATCCGGTTATCTCTTTATTCTCCCACCCATCCCTCCATTCATACATCCATCAACTGTATGAATCTACCCGTGTATTCCTCATCCATCCTTTCATCCATCTTCATATCAATGCATCTATTTATCTTTCTACATTCTATCTATCCCTCTCTTTATATCTCTCTCTTTCTTTCCTTCCTTCTTTCTTTCAGCTCCTCTCTCTCTCTCTCCAGAGGAACAGGTGTGCACTGGGACAAGAGACAAAAACACTCCTGCATTTTTAACCAGCGCCTATTAAATATTAAACACCACACACACACACACTCACACACACACACACACACTCGGAGCGACACACAATCGCTGACGAGACAAGTTATACAGGTCGATGGACTAACGTGTGTCTGCCTGTCTGAGTGTGTGTGTTGTGTGTGTGTGTGTGTGTGTGTGTGTGTGTGTGTGATGGCTTTAAGAGTCATTACCTTACTTCCTAGGCATGTGGGCACACACACACACACACACACACACACACACACACACACACACACACACACACACACACACACACACACACACACAGAGGCAGGGATAATTCATACAAGCATACAAGGTTCTCTCACATGTTACCATTTAAGAGGTAAAACTATAACAGACTCCATGTTTTCTCTCCCTCTCTCTCTCTCTCTCTCTCTCGGTCAGTCTCCCTCCCTCCATCTCTCCCTCCGTCTCTTTGAAGTGCTCCATAACAAACTATAACAACAGGAAGTTTTCAATGCGCCACATTGAGAAGGAATGTCCCATATGGTATGAGAGCGAGGGAGGGACGGGGGAGGGAGAGAACCACAGAGGGAGGGAGGATTAGATAGATGGATAGATAGATAGATAGATAGATAGATAGATAGATAAGGATAGATAGATAGATAGATAGATAGATAGGATAGATAGATAGATAAAGGATAGAAGGATAGATAGAAGGATAGATAGATAGATAAAAGGATAGAAGGATAGATAGATGATAGATAAGATAGATAGATAGATAGATAGATAGATAGATAGAAGGATAGAAGGATAGAAGGATAGATAGAAGGATAGATAGATAGATAAAAGGATAGAAGGATAGATAGAAGGATAGATAGATAGATAAAAGGATCGAAGGATAGATAGAAGGATAGATAGATAGATAGATAGATAGATAGATAGATAGATAGATAGATAGATAGATGATGATGATGCTTTCTTCAGGCTCCGCCCCCTATGTGTTTACAATTTTAGCCAAAATACAAACAGGAAAATTGCTTGTAAAGAGCCTCCAGACACATTGTCATGCGCACGAGTGTAACTGACTTCGTAGCTTCTATTTTCACAAGACTACAAAATCAAACGTTACAAAATCAAACGCTAGCTCACCAACTGTAGAATGGAATATCGTGAAACAGTCGGAAAGTGGCGACATGTTCAGGATCATGTTTGCTCAACGTCAGATACGCATACGGAAACAGGTCAAACTTGAAGTTTCTCAAGGGGGGGGGGGCACCAACACATTTTCAAACCTGTGAAAATGGCGGCTGAGAAAAGAGCAAATGTTGCGATCGTTTCCGACAACACACGAGGCCATGTTTGATTTGAGTTCTTTGTGTGTTGGATTTTTGGCCTTTTACTCTGGAGGAAAACGTGACAAGGAGAGAAATGGCAGCGAAGGAGGGATGAAAGTAATGAGGAGGGACGTGAGACACAGGAGCGAGGGAGGGACGGGGGGGGGGGAGGAGGGGAAGAGAGGAGAAGAGAAGAGGAGTGTGGGAGGCGAGAAAAACAGAAAAGAAGGAGAAAGGGAGGGTAGTTAAGAGAAAGAAAAGACGTGGCCCTAACCTTCATCCGATCAATTTCACCGCCCTTTTCTTCCCCCCCGCCATCCCTCCATCTTTTCTCAACTGTAGTTAATTTTCTGCCCCTCCGACTCCTCATCCCTCAGCTCCGTCCATCCCCCTCTCTCTCTCTCTCTTCCTTCTTTTACCTGTCCTTACCTCCCTCCCTCTTTCTATCAATCTCTTTCTCCCCCTCTCCATCTCTCTCTCTCTCTCTCTCTGCAGTTAAGTCAGTGTAATGTAAATGATGTGCCATCGATCGCCCCTGACAGTGCAAGGACGCTCACCTCTTCTCCTCCTCCTCCTCCTCTTCTTCTTCTTCTTCATCGTCCTGTCATCTCTCTTTCTCTCTCTCTCTTCACACCCCCCCATCTCTCTCTTCACACCCCCCTCACTCTCTCATTCTCTCACTCCTCGGCCGCTCTTCCCTCCATCTAACATCTTTTTCTCTCTCTCTCTCTCACTTTCCGCCCATGTCTCTCTCCCTCGCTCGCCCGCTGCCTCCCACGCCTGTCATCTTTCATCTCTCCCTCTCCCTTCATTTTACTCTCTCTCTCTTCCACCGGCCATCATTTATGTCTCCCTCTTCCACCTCCATTGTTCTTTCACAGCATCTGCTCTCTCTTTCTACCTCTAGCATCTTTTATCTCCGTCTCTTTTCATTTTCTCCTCTTGTCTTTCTGTCTCTTTCCCTCCGTTTGCTGTCTCAGGTCTCTGCCGTCCATCTTTGGCCGGCTAGTCACGTTAAAAGGAGCACGAACGAACACGAAACCTGAAACGTTAACTTACATCCAGGACGTTTTCAGGAGCGCACTTAAAATAAAACAATTTTATGACACGAACGTCCTGTCGGCATCGCCTACGTGGGCTGCGTCTACCTGTACTTGACTCTGATTAGTTTGTAGACGGCGTGCGCGTTACGTGAAGCGCTTCATTTGGTTGCCATAGTAACATCATTATGGTATTACTACTAGCATCAGCACCTTCAGGCGCAGTACTCCACAGTACTACAGTACTCCACAGTACTCCACACTAGTTCAAATGAACGTCCTCGTGGTTCAAACATTATATCGTCGGAGATGAAGACTGCAGCTGCTTCCTCTTCTTCTTCTTCTTCTTCTATTGTTTAATGCTGTCTCTACTTCCTGTGATTGGTCCAAAAGTCCAAACTATCTAAAAAAAATTGTTTTCTGCTCGGGCTACATTTTGGTGCGTTGGTCTGGATCGTGTCCGAGGAACCTTTCACACCTGAGTCTGAAGGTCTGAACCAAACCAGGTGTGAAAGTGACCTAGGTGTGCAAGAGCTAAATAGCTAATTTAGGCGCTGTACTTTCTGAGGTTTTAACTAACAAGAAATTAATTAAAAGTAATTTTAAAAACCAAAGTAGCCCAATATAAGTCAATTTCAAAAATGTATTTATTATTTATTAATCTCTTTATTGTTCGACTGACATTTAAAAACCATCAATAAATATTTTCAGTGAGTGTCACATCTGAGAAACTGAGACCAGTGAGTATTTGACATCTCTACTTTCATTATTTAATATTTTTTTTAATAATTATTATTAATTTTCCGTTGAATGACAAATCAATCAATCAATCAATCAATATTTTTGTTGTTATTAATAAACTGACATTTGCTTCTACTTCCTCTATACGCTCGCCTCTTCCTCTCGTTTTCATCTTCCTCCCTTTCTCTCACCTCATGGTTTCCTTCGTCCTCTGTCCCTCCTCTCTCTCTCTCTCTCTCTCTCTCGCTCTCTCTCTCCCTCCATCTCTCTTGTCACCACGTGTCCTCCTTAGTTTCTCCCTCCTTCCCTCCTTTCTCCTTCATCCTACTCCCTTGTTCCTCTCTTCATATCCAAACAGAGGACACAGACAATCCAATAAACGCCCTGGCTCTCAACAGCTGGAGTGTGTGTGTGTGTGTCAGCAAAGTCTGGAGTCAGCAGAAAACGAGGATGACACCCTCAGCGCCGGACAGGAATGTCACAGAAAAAAACAGAGGAGAAAAAAGACATGAAGAAATAAAGAAGGAGAGAGAGAGAGAGAGAGAGAGAGAGAGAGAAGACAGATGGGAGAGATCGAGAGAGGAAGGACATGAGGAGAGAGAGAGAGAGAGAGAGAGAGAGAGAGAGAGAGAGAGAGAGAGAGGAGGAAAGAAGAAAACTCGGGGACTTAGAATGACACATGCGGTATTACTCACCGTCCTCATACATCAAACACACACACACACACACACACACACACACACACACTTCTTGTTGTGCACAAACACAAGGACATGAAAAGACGATACATCTCTCGCTCTTCATCCTGACATTAAAACCAACTTTGTTTTTTAACCTAAAAATATTAAACTTCAGAGGAAACGGGAGCGTTCCTCGCTTCTAGAGTTTTTTTTTAAGTTGCGTGAAAAAACTTGAGAAGAAATATAAGAAAATATCATTGGTCGCGGCTTTGAAACCATCGTCCTACGTCACACTGTGAGACATTCGTAAAGTTAACCTCGGGCGAAATCTAGCATCTCACAATTACTCAGTTTAAAGCAGCACTATGTTACTGTTACTGACGATTAAAAAAATCTCGGATTCTGTCTGAGTCGACGAAGCAGATATTTACTGTGGTCAAAGATCAAAACAGGTTCCCCTCCTGACCACAGGGGGGCAGTAGCACACAGTTAGGGTTTTCGAAAAGAAGACATCCGACTGTTTTTCTTCCAATTTTCAGCGTGAAACATTTAGTGCAAACAAAACCTCGTTTGACACGTAAACTGGGTTTTTCAAATTCAACCGCACATGGTATAAATCCACACCACACACACACACACACACACACACACACACACACACACACACACACACACACACACATCGAGTGAGAAGCTAAGCCTGGATCCTACAATAAGTCCAGTTTTATGACTAGTGTATAACACCAACAGCTGAATCAATATTAGTTTACACTGGGTCACAGTGGACAGACACACACACACACACACACACATACACACAGTGTTCTTTCCTTTCATAAACACACAATCTCCCAGAATATATTATTATTGCAGATTCACACACACACACACACACACACAGATTAGTTTTTATTCTATTACACCCTCGTGGTAGGTCGACTTGGCCATGTAAGGCAACACACACACACACACAAACACACACACAGACACACACAGTTAACACAGTTAGCCATTACAGAAGTGATAACAGTAATGTAATAAAAACACACACACACACACACTGAGCTGGTTATTATAACAAATGATAAACATTCAAAGAGTTGTAAAGTTTTACAGTGATGAACTAACATATCAACTTTATTAACGGCTGACTGTCGTCGTTCTCAGGCCGCCGCTCCGATTTTAACGCTCCCATTTAAACCATTTTAATTCCCCCCCGTTTTCCCTCTTTTACAACAGCTGATACAGAGTCAGAAGCATTAAACTGCTTTATGGTGACAAAGTGACTTTAAGTGCAGAGTTTCAGAGTTGGACGTCTTTCAGCAGCGGGGACGCTGGGGCCAGAGGAGGGAGGGGGGAGGGGGAGGGGGGGAAATCAATAGTTTCTATTCATAATCACAGAAAGACGACGGCTTATCTGCAGATACTGAAACAGTCTGAGCTATTTAGAGGATCTGCTGTGATGGGAAAAAAGTTCAGAGTTTAATTTTAGAAGTTTAAACTCATTCAAAGGTTAAACAATCTGAAACTATTGCTAAAACGAGGTCTGCTACTTTGTTTGAGGATGTTTACGTTAAACACGAGATGAGTTAAACAGAGGATAAACGACTGTACGTTAAAACAGACGTAGACTCCCAGGTCTGGAAAGTGAAGCCGATGAGGGAGTGCCTGAAACCTGTATTCTCTCTAATGACCAGCAGAGGGCGACTCCAAAATCTAATCCTCGATACCGCCGCCCCACTTCTGAGCAGACTGGCTCCAAATGACGTTAAAATGGCGGCGCCTGTATCTAAGATATCGTCCATCTTTAGTTCCAGTCTGTGTTATTAGATTTTAATTATTTCTATTCATGTTTTATTTTTATTATCTGGTTACATTTCGTGATCTTTAATAAGAAACACTGCGAGTTCAGTCTACGGTGGCCTGTAGGCGACACAAACAGAGAGAGGGAGAAGTAATCTGGTTAATTAGAGAGAAGAAGCGTCCAGCGAGGAGGTAATATATCACCGCTCTAACTACTGGAACAATAAAACTGCTTTGTCATTTGATTTTTTTTTGTTCTTGGCATGAGGACAGGAGCTTTTCATGCGTCGGACTGTTGGTTAAATATTCATCCGGTGCTGTTGTTGGTGGTGAGGGGCCGGAGCAGGGAGGTGGTGGGAGGTGGAGCTCTGCTTCAAAACAGAAAGTAACGCCACAAAACAGCAGCTGGTGAAGCAATTATTGATCGTCTCTCATTGATCGGCGTCCTGCAGCCGGGATATCACGGTCCCACTGATCAATCGCTTCATTTAAAGAAGAATTTATGACTTTACTTTCTCCGCGAGGCAAAAACATGGTTTTAATAGAACGTGAACGTGGACGTGTCAGAGGAGTTTATAAGGCCGTCAGTCGTGTTTGATTACACACAAACTGTGGTTTTACGAGGCTGTTAACTCTGTTATCAGTCAATGGGACGAAGGAGGAGACGGAGATTTGACTTATTACTGTTGTTGTTGGGTCACGTTGCCATTTCAAAGTACAGCGTCCACTCTGTTTATGTCCGTCTGTCTTCATCTGTCGTTAAATCACAGTTTGAGCTTCTTCTCGTTTGACGTCGTCTCTTCCCTCAGTTACGACACAAATCGTGTTTTTTACCGAAAAACCAACGTCTGACGCCGCGAGCGCCACCTTGAGATAAATCAAAACAACCGAATAAACAGGAAGCGGAACGTTGTCATGGAGTCAGTTAAATATCTGCGTTATTTATTTTAGTCTAGTTTTGTTTATATTTTGGCAAAATGCGGGAAAAAAAGCTGAATTAGCAGTTTGCCGCTTGTGTTTGAATTGAAACTATGAAAATACAGACGACTGTCACTTATTCAAACTAAAAAACTTTGTCGAGTTCTGGATGAGGAAGCTGCATTTTTTTCTATGATTTCTAAAACAACTAAATATAAAGAACGTATGTATTTATATAAAACCAATAAATCTGTCATACGCTAATATATATATCTATACGTCTAAATCTATATACACAGATATATGTGATGGGTTGTTTTTGTCTCTTTTTCTAGGAGACGTCCGAAGAATCAGGAAATCAACATGAAAATTAAAAATCTAATTTAATAAAGCTTTACCAAGTAAAACACTGGCTCTGATGAATGATACTGTAAAATATAAAATTATAATTTCATCAGTCAGGAGATAGGGGAAGGATAATCTGATTAATGCATCTGCCGATCACAGCAGTGGCAAAAATAAATAATTGCTTCCGTTCTTCAATTTATTGTAAAGTAAAAAAGAACATCGGAACGCTCCACCTGTGTGAGAAAAGCCCGTTTTCATGTTGTCGACTGTTAAAGTCATAAAGAGAAGACAAACAGATCTTCTGTACAAAGACCTGGAGTCAAACGTGAGTCAAAGAGAAGCTGCTCGGTCTCCGGCTCCACTCACACTGAATAAATTAATTCACACTGACGCAACGCTTCATTTTCAGGGGCCACCCAAGAACATTATGCTCCAAAACACAATCTATTTAATACAAAATGACACCGTTTCTGCCATCAGGGGATTTCAGCAGGTCTCCGAACCACCAGCGTTGTCATTTTGAATTAAAGGACACAAGGTGAGCCGGAGCACGGGGGTGAGAGGAAATGAAAATGTGAGCGCGGTGTGTGTCGACTATTACTCTGTCGGTTATGAGCTTAACAGTTTCTCTGTTCTCAGACGTCAAGTGAGATGGTGTTGATACGAGTTTTTAACTGAACACGACCTCGGCAAATAAAACACAAATACTCCACGAGTTAGAAATACCACAACGATGATTGATTGTATTTGTGTTTTTCCAGTGTCACGTCCGTCACGTGTTAGAAACCTTGTCAACGCGTCCGCTCGGTCTGGCGTTTCGCTCGGGGGTTCTGTGCAGGTCTATCGTGAAAAAGCTAATTTATAGAACTTTTGAAAAGATAGAAAATAATTAAAAGGGTTTACATTTTTAAAGAACAAGTTTAAAAACGCTGTGAACACGAAGGAAAACATCAACAGAACAATAAGCAGCGGAGATTCGGCTGTGACGGCGTCATTTACCGTCACAAAACAGGAAAATTATCAGTCATCTGTGATTAATTGAAGGTTAACGCTGACTCCATTAAACGCACAGATCTGAGGCTGACTCAGCAGAATCCAGGGAGCGCAGCGGACTCCTCCACAACGACGGCTCCTAACGAGGAGGTTTATTAAAAAACAACGTTCGGTTTGTGAGGCTCGAGTCTGTGAAACGTAACCAGGCCATTTTTCTATCTTTTTTTTTTTTTTAACGGGCCGTCTGCTTCCAGGAAAGGGAATGACTGTCGGTGGCACTGAGAGATGATGTGTCACTGATATTTACTGGAAACACCGGTGAACTCAGCCGCTCGTGTTCAGTCGAGGGCTGAGACACAAACCAACACAGACGAGTTAATTCATGTGCAGATCAGAAAAGACGGACAGATCAAAAGATGAAGAGACACGAGACAAATGAAAGACGAGGAGAAAGAAAAACATTAATTCTTTGTCTTTTAACACGAGGGAATAAAAAGCTCATGTTGTGGCTCAGCAGTGTAACTAAGTACTTTACATACGGACAAGTTACTCAAGTACTTTTCTATCCATGTCCCATCTGCTAACATGGAGGAGGCTCAGTTTATGACCACCAGGGGGCAACACTTTCATATATTCTATATATTCAAAAATTAGCTCCCAATTTACCAACTACCGTCGTAGAAATGCTGCTTTCACACCAATGCATACGTATTAAAATCCTCACATACTAATATTTGACTTTTAATCATAAATGCAGGACTTTTACTCGCAGTTAAAGATTCTTTTCACTGTTGTGTTACGTCTTTTATTCAAGTTAAAGATCTGAATTCTTCTTCTTCCTCTGCAGAGTCTATGAAACTAAAAGGAAAAGATGTCAAACTGGCACCGAGACGAATGAAATGATGTCAGTGTTTTAACAACGTCAGCGAAGGGACAAGTCACTGACACTGAGGCCTGAAGCCGTAATGAAGATGATGATGATGATGATGATGATGATGATTATGATGATGATGATGATGATGTATTTCTATGATTTCACCACAGGGAAGCTGCAGGTTTGATTGGCTCTGATCGGCGTGACTCAACCTTCCAGGAAAGGAGACGAGGACTTTGGACAAACAGTCACTGAACAGAACTGGGTTCACCCGCTGTGTTCGAATCGGACAAATTCTGACGTCTTTAAGATCCTCGACCAGCTGAGACGTGACAGAAAAAACTCTGAGTAACTGAACTGAAACGAGATCAAGGCAATAAGGATTTGATTAAGTCGTTAATTTTTTATTAAAGTCTATTCCTAGCGTCAGTAGCGCCGCGGAGGAGGTTATGTTTTCACCCCGTTCTGTTTGTTTGTGAACAGGATAACACAAAAACTTCTGAAAGGATTTCCACGAAACTTGATAACAAGGATGGAACTCGTCAAAAAAAACACTCATTAAAGTTTGGTGCGGACGCAGAATTGTTTGTTCACTTTCGTGAGACACGGCGTCTTTCAACATTTGCGTTGGTTTCTCCGAACATAATACATAGACCTTCATTTTTAAAAAAAGTCAGACATATTTGGAGGACTGATATTTATGAGTGTGTGTAATTTGGTGCAGATCCAAATAAAAATCTACGTCTCGAGCTTTTAAATGTGGTTTCACAAGGGAACTGTTGGGCCTAATTAATATTGTTTTACCACCCAGTCTTACCTAAAACTCAAAAACACATGTGTACAGTTGCATTACATCTTCAGTAACATACATGAAAACATCATGTTGAAGTTCAAAGAGGAAGAATCCTCTTTGATTCTTCATCTTTTCCATTTAAAGAAGTTGCTTTTGACCTTGGATTAAAATCATTTTTCATAATTTCCACTCATTTAATACTTTTTATTTAGAATCTATTTGGAAAAGAAAAATACATTTGTAACAACACAAGTTATTGGTTAATGATTATTATGGCTGGAAATACAGTATGTGGTCTATAGGAGAGGGAGTGTAGAGGAATGTGGCAGTGGCTTTTGTAGGTCACCCCAAACAAAGCATAAGGGAATGAACCACACACCCACACACACACACACACACACACACACACACACACACACACACACACACACACACACACACACACACACACACACACACACACACACACACACTCACACACTACAGGCTGGCAGAGCTTCTGAACCCCCACAACTAATCTACAACCATCCCGTAAGGAAACAACACACTAATGAAACACACTCTCACACAGGTGCACAGTCGAGTCCACATGTTCCTTCGCACTCTTTCTTCCAAACGCACACACATACACACACACACACATACACACACACACTGAGGACGAGATCAAGAAGGAGTTCACATGAACAGGGAGGCCTGTGGTATTTGTTGGCCTCAAGTGGGTCACACACTCATATCCACACACACACACACACACACACACACACGACAAATAATCATGCAGCTTTCATCGAGGCAGGAAATGCTCCTTTTAAGCTCCATGTGTTTGAGTTAAAAGTAGTTCACACAGACACAGACACAGACACAGACACACACACAGACACACACACATCACAGACGGACACACACTCCTGTTCTTTTGACATACCGAAACATTAGCAAGAAAAACAAGCCTCCGTGCTCCAAAAACTACAAACATGGGCGAGATTTTACAAATCCTGAAAGAATCCAAACAACAACAGTGGAAAGATTTGTCTCTCACACAAACGAGAGATAGAGGATGAAGAAAAGAAGGGATGAGGAGAGGTAGTGAGGGAAGAGAGGAAAGGAAGAAAGAGGACAACTCAGGGAAATAGTAAGGAAGCAAGAAGGTGAGAATAAGAGAAGGAAAGATGGAAGGAAGGCAAAATAAAATAATCAAAAAGGAAGGAGAGAGCAGAGGATGATGAAAAGTAAAAAGTGAAAGAAAAAGTGAAAACAGAGGGGGGGGGGGACAAGGGTGAATGAAATGATCTTGCAGAGAAGAAGAAAAGAAGAAGACAGAGATGTTTGACAGGCAAGAGAAATGGAGTGAGGGAGGAGAGAAAGAGGAGCAGTGGGAGGGAGTGATTAATGAACCAGGGAGGAGGAGAAAGAGAAGGAGGAAAAGATATTGTGTCTGTCCCTCTATTGTGGAGAACCAGGAGGAGAGAGAGAGAGAGAGAGAGAGAGAGAGAGAGAGAAAGAAAGAAAGAAAGAAAGGTAGAACAAGAGAAAAATTATTAAAGCATAAACAAACGAGAAAGTAAAAAAAAAGAAAGAAAGAACGAGAGAACAAACGAGAGAAAGAAAGAAATTACAAGATAAAGAAATAAAAGACAACAGAACGAGAAAATGAGAAAGAAAGAGAGAAAGAAAGAAATTCCTTGCATACAGACTCCGTCATAAATCTCTTCTTCCTCTCGCTGGGGTCAAAGGTCAGCGTGGAGATAACATCACTGTCGTCTGTGTTCGATAAAGCTTCGGCTGATTTGTCCGTAAAAAGAAAATGTTGTGAGTGAGAAACCAAGCTGTAGGAAAACCACACCCTGAGAGTGATTCAACGATAACTCCGCCGTGTTTTCTTAGTTTTCTGAAGTCGTTTCCTTCGGTTTCCCAGTCGTGACTTCTAAAAACACTGGACCTCCGACGGGAGTTCCTGATTGGACGACTGGATGTCGGCCTCACAGGAGGCAGCTAATATTTTAGCCTTGTTTGTGTTGGGTGATATTTAGGTGGAAGCAAAAATAAGGTCGAGGATAACCAAACTAAAATTAAAAACCTTACTGACTTAAATTAAAAAGTCCTGCCGGGCTGGAGGGACTATATCAGGAGTCTCCTCCATGTTCTTAAACTGAATACAGCACATTTAGCTGAACACTATGACCCCGGCTGAAGGAAATACCCTGGAGAAAATAGATGTTGTTCTATTTCAGGGTTATGAGCCTCACGTTGTAAATAGATGTCCAGCCCATTTCTAGGGAAAACGCTGCGTCTATTAAATATTGAATATAAGTATCGATTCATAACTTGAAAATGCCCCAGTCCGACCTGACAGCAACAATCACAACAAGACGACAGATTGTGTTTTATGGGAACCAGCGTCTTTGTCCACTTTAGCTGAGTGAGTTGACTTTATGGAGAAAGAAACTTGTTTAAATATCGCATGTAGATGACAGCTCATTGAAATTGGTGTTCCTCAGGGCTCCTGCTTAAGACACTTCGTCTTGTGTCAAGTTTAAGCTTCAAATTCAGTTTAGCCGACAGCAAAAAAAACAAAGAAATAAGATCAAATGACAAAGAGTTCCACAAAGTATCCACCCTGCTGAACGTCCGACTATCTGTCTGCCCGTCTGTCTGTCCATCTATCTGTCCACCAGTGTATGTGTAGCCGTATTGTTGATGTTAACACAACCTCAGACAGACTAATAATGGAGCAGCTGGAGCATGAAATCACATAGAAAGACAGGGAGAGAGAGAGAGAGAGAGAGAGAGAGAGAGAGAGAGAGAGAGAGAGAGAGAGAGACAGACAGACAGATAGAAAAAAGATGAGAGGACAGAGAAAGAGAATATGGGGACACAGAATGAGACCGATAAAGAAAGAGGGGGATGAAATAGACAGACGTGATGATGTACAAGTACAGAAAGAACTGAAGAGAGAGAAATAAGAGGAATAAAAAGGAGTGAGAGGTTGGGGGTTTATGGCATGGGTGAGAGAGAATGACACAGGGTCACTATGAGAGAGAGAGAGAGCGAGGGCGAGCGCAATAAAGAGAAAGAAGTGGGGGAGGGCGAGACACAGAGAGAAAGAAACAGACACCAAATTCATTGTTTTCATTGTCTAATTCGAACCACAGAAAGGGAGAGGATGGAGGGATGGGGGAGTGGAGGAGGGCGGAAGGCGGGGAGGAAGAGAGAGAGAAAAATGAGGAGGAACATGAGACGAGTTGAGAGATTCACACACATTCCTGCTTCGGTTCGAAAAGTTACAGACTGAAAGTGAAACGAACCGAGCGGAGAAGTTCTGAATCCCCACTGTGACTTTCTAAACTTTTCCATCACGGTGTTACTCTGACTGCGATAATTCAATTAGAACCACATTAAGGTTCTTAGCATTTCAACAATCGTGTAACCAGCTTATCTGACTGGAGACAGTGTCACTCCCAATCAAATCTGCCTTTATAGGACGAAGTGAAAAACATCAGCGTCAGGTTGTTTAGCGAGTGGCTCCGACCAATGACAGACTTGAATATGCAACTAGTTTGCAACAGGAAAAACATTTTGTAGAAGATATTTATATTTATTTAGCATCCCTGTTTTTTTTCATCAAACTCCAGGAGTTCTTCTGTGGGGAAATGGTGAAAATGTCCTAAAACGCAATGTTAACATAAAGTGAAAAGAAAAAAATCCTGGATCCGCACCAGAATTTAATGGATCCTTCCCCTGACCCAAACAAAAACCTTCCACTAACTTCCGTAGTAATATGTTTCTTAGTATTTACATAATCTTGTTCACAAACAAACAAACAGACAGGAGCGGTAAAAACCAAAATGCTTCAGAAGGGGTTTAAAGATGGAGATGATGACCTTTTAACGGTTGATACATTTGAGATCTTAATCCTAATCTGAGGGATCTTAACCTATGTAAACTGGATTCTTCGTCGTCTTTGAGATTACTCATCAGCGCATCTCGACTCTACACTGGGTCATCTCCAAGTTTCCATCTTTTTCTTCTCTTTCTAATATACATAATCCTGTAAATGGAAACTTGACTGACAGGTGGTTGTCTCTAATAAAATACAGCTGGCGGCCGAGCAGCAGGTTCGAGGCTTGTGTCCGGCCCGTTTCCTGATGACCACTGTGTACTCTGTCTCAGTCCCAGGCTGAGGCTAAATTTACTCAGTGTGGGTTACATGCTGGAAAAAAGGTTAAGAGCTCCTGATATAGGCTGCATAAACACTCACAGACTTTATTTCTGCTCCGGGTGCACTGACTCTTTTTAAGAATGGTTTGCTGCTCTATTTATCCAGGAAAATGTTTCATGAGCATGTTTACGCTCATTTTTAACGACTTCCTGTTGCACATTCTCACACTCCCACACAGCCACAGAGCGCTGCTGCGCCGCTACGCTGCAGACAGCACCGCGAGCTGGGGGGTCAACGCCTCGTACCATGGCACATTGGTGGTGTTTATTAAGAAAGGAGAGGAAGTTTGTCGCAATTTGTTCCCAATCTGGATGCTCTGGTCTGGTTTCTTATCAATGGCCTGATCCGACGGGCAGCACAGTCATTCTCAAAAACTGCAGCTGAACATCACTCGTATCCATGTGAAGGAGTTCGTTCCAATGATGAACCGCTTCCTGTGGTTTAGGCCGTTTAGCGCACAAAAGAAAATATGAGTTTAAAAAGCTCAAAATTACTTAAAAACACAAGGTTCAGCCGCAGCAAGTAAGAAACGTCTGTTTAAGGATACGTAGTGAAACACCTGTTACTAATGTCCACGCTGCTCTGTATGAAGATATCACAGAAAGGACTTCAGTTACACTGTAGCTGTAACCATAGGAACGGCTACAGCTAATGTCCATGCTACACTGTATCAAAACTGTAACCATAGAAACGACTGTTGCTAGGGACAATGCTATTCTGTATCGAAACTGTAACAATAGCAACGAATTTAGCCAAGGTCTATGCTAAGCTATATCGTCGCTACAACCATAGCAACTTCAGTAACTAGTGTCCAAGCTACGCTGCATCAACACTGTAACCATAGAAACGACTGTAGCTACCTGTGAGTTACATTATATATGTTTCGCCAATTATTAATATTTGCTTCTAAGATACCGATGTTGTCAAACCTCCCTTGATGAGTCCTGGAGTTTCTTATTCTAACTTTGAACTGCTCCAAGAAGTATTCCATGGTACAACTTTAATTAAAAATAACTATTTATAAGATCAGAGCAATAACAAATATGAATTATATGACACTGGAAAATCTGAATCAATGGAGGAAATCCACACCATTAAACTACTAAAACACAAAAAGTGGAGATGCGACTACTAGTCAGGACGACAGGAAAGTGACATAAAGGTGAAAACTGAAAGATAAAGTCGTATAATTTAAGTGGAAGCAAAACAAAATATAAATATTACATTCAGAGTCTGGATGCACTGTCCCGACCAGACACACACTTCTCTCTCACACAGTAGTTGTTGCTTACATAGACGTTCTCTCTGTCCTGTAAACTGCAATAAGCCCAAACACACACACACAGACACACCGTAAATCTCACCATAATACGCCCTCCGAGTGTACGTGTGTGTGTGTGTGTTTGTGTGTGTGTGTGTGTTTTATAGGTGTTGTAAATTTGGCTGCCGGCGTTGTTTTTATCAGCATATTCGCAAGCTGTTTAGCCAACGGTGCAGATGTCACTGTTACGACCACACACACACACACACACACACACACAGCAAGCAAAGCAACACACGCATAAAGACGCTGCAGAGAGAAACATGTACACACAAACACACACAGGGCATTTGACACTGTTTATACAGTGTGGTATGTGTGTATAATCCCATCTAAATTCACCTGTGTGTGTGTGTGTGTGTGTGTGTGTGTGTGTGTGTGTGTGTGTGTGTCTGGGTCACAGACGTGCAAGCCGACTCACCACTTGGATCTGCCTGCGTAAGCCTGTACAATTTTGTGTGTTTTTAAACATATGCGTGTTTGGTGCGCACGCATGCAAGTGTGTGAAGGTCAGCACAAGAGTACGTGTGTGTGTGTGTGTGTCTGTCTGTCTGTGTGTGTGTGTGTGAGTTTTATTTGATTAATGCTGAGAACCGTGGAGTGTTTAGAAAGAGGTCGCGACCTTTCAGCTTCCATTCAATCAGACACGGGGAGAGAAAGAGAGAGAGAGAGAGAGAGAGAGAGAGAGAGAGAGAGAGAGAGAACCTCTGTCCTCTTTTTCTAACCTTGCTTTCTCTTCTGGCTTTTTCGTGCCCCTTGAGAATCTGATAAGCCTTAGTCAGCACACGCACACACACACACACACACACACACACACACACACACACACACACACACACACACACACACACACACACTCCAGATGCTAATGAACCGAGCTCCTTATTTACCTGAGACGCAGCGACCACACGTGAAAGTGTCTGGACACCCCCCTCTCGTTTTATTCCAAATTGGAGAAATTATGAATATTACTGTTCCTCAACGTGATGTCACTGACGTGCACGACCGTCCTCACGAGCATCATCGCCAGGTTCAAATACATAACGCCTGCTGCACACTGGAGAATAATCGGGTTGACTTCTGGTCGGATTCAGCTCTCGACTGATCCTTGAGACTAAATTATTTATTTTTCGATGCAGCTGTTTTAGTCTGGAGAGGTGGAAACGGAGGTGTTTAGAAACGCTGACGTCGTTTTACAACAGTATGGACGTCGCCTCAGCTGCTGATTATTTTCTGTGGAGTTAAGTTAATTGTTTGACTTCAAACTCGTGGATCGGTGACAGTAACACAACCCACAGGACGAATGGAGTCAGATTTCTGCAGCCAGGTGTAAAACCAGGTAGAAACCCCTTTCGCAGATGTTAAAGCAGATTATCGCTCGCGGTTTCGGTTTGAACGTCCGTCACATGTTCTTCTCGTGTGCCGTGTAGCTCGCCCTCCGTCCCATATCCCCTGTATTGTCTTTCTCTGAGTCAACACTTTCCCCCCCTTCCTTTTCTCCCATGTCATCTCTTTCCCTTCCTCCTCCGTCTCTCCCCCTCTATCAGTTAATTTGCTCTCTATCTCTCTCTCCTGTCTTTGAACCTCTCTTTTAGCCCCTGCGGCCCCAGCCAATTACACACTGTTTGTCCACCCGTTTTCAATAAAACACTGACTCCCTCCCTCCCTCCCTCCCTCCCTCCCTTCCTTCCCCTCCTTTTCTTCCTATTTTCCTCCCTCTCTCTCTCTCTCCACCTCCGTCCACCCCCAACTGCCTCGGCCCCTCCCGTCTTCCCTCTCCTCCACCTCCACCCTCCCTTCGTTCTCTTTTTTCATTTTTAATTAACTTCTTTTGTAACTTGGACGCCCCCCCCTTCCTCCTTCAACATGCCTCTTGCACTCCCACACTCACGCTTGTGTTTCTCATAAGCACACACACACACACACACACACACATGCACTGTGTGTGTGTGTGTGTGAGAGCGAGAGTCAGCGCACGCAAACACACATGTAAACGCAGAGTTAAACATGCTATTTACATATCAATTACTGGCAGACACCGAATCAATGATTAATGTGGGCTCAGATTAGCGCCAGGCCGGCTAATTTAACCGCTATCTGCTGGTGTTTAACTGCCGTGTCCGACCAGTTAAACATTTTTACACATTTAACTGAGATTTGAAGGGTTTTTACTTCAGGTAAATTGATTTTGATGACGTTCGGGCTTTGAATCAAAGGCCGCGTCAGTTTGTATTAGCACCGCTCCTAGCTTAAATGCTATCTGCCGGGAAGATTTTATACATTAAAACAAATCCTACCAGAGATTTCTGTGTCGCAAGAAGCAAAGAAAGAAGAAGAAGATTTTATACATTGGATTAAGTTTTATATAAAATGAGGTCAGCGGTTAAAAAGTAAAATGAATGAATTTGAATGAATTTCTCTATTTATATGGATAACTCTATTTATTTAACCCGTTAGCTTAACTACTAACGTGAGATGTGTCTGCAATATTAAATATTCTCCACCTTTTACGCTAACATCATTATGTTTGATATTTTACTGGATAAAATTAGTAATCTAACTAATTTGAATAGTTTTTATTAGTTCAATTGATTTATTGTCGCTCTGGCTACGTGCTGAGCCTGCTAGCTTTTACCTGCTGATGAACAACATAGCACACAGGGTCTGTTAGCTTAAAAGAATTAGTTAGCTTTTTTCCGAGAGGAAACTGTATTAAAATGTTACTTACTAAAAGTTGAATTAACTTAATGACTTGAGTTTTTATCATCAATTAGAACTATTAATACATTTTACTTGTTAAATTGGGGTTGACACCGAGCCCATTAGCTTAAACGCTAACTGTGAGAATTCCCTTTTCTGAATGAATTCAAGATTAAGAATTAGATTCATATATATATATTTACTTTAAGTGAACAGATATTTAAAAAAGCACACGTCCACTTTAATAAATGAAAAACAGTCTTGTCACAGTGAAAAACATTAAAAGTGGTCAAACTGGACCATTTGGCTTTTAAACACATCTCCTAAACGAGAAGCTCGTATAAACTGTCCGCCATCGTAATTAAAAGCCAGTTAATGAATGAACAGTGTGTCGGTCTTTGTGTGTAACAGCTCTTTATTTCACTGGGCTTTCATGTTACAGTATGTGGTTTTATTGGTTTGACTGGGCTTTTATGTCATGTTGCACTATGTGGTTTTACTGGCTTTAAGCTGCAGTTTATTTTACTTCATTATAATCCTGCAGCCCGTTCACATGTTCTTCACATGTATTCAGACAGAAGGACACGTTTCCTCAGTGCTCGATGGCTCAAAGTTTCCACTGAGAACATTGTTTTACACCATGTTGTGCTCTGAACTTAGAACTGGTGATGCATGTGTCTAAACTTTAAAAAAAAAACAAGTGTTTAAACCATAACCTGCTTTTTAATCATTTCATCTCATTATTTATTGTATATTCTGGTATTTTTAAAGCTCTATAATATTCCCCCTACCCTTGTGTAAAGGTACGCCTGCAGTGTTTTACCTGACTATTCATCTAAAATGAAGGATAATCTGTATTTAGAAAATCAGGTATATGAATCCTACCGACAAACTATTTTTAAAATGTTGCGCGTAGAAGATAAATATTCAGGAAGAACGATTTCTTGCAGGGGATCTCGTCCCCGTAGCTTCTTGTGCGTGACTTTGACGAGGAGCTGAACGAGGCCTCCTCCATCCATCCTCACGTCTCTCTTCATACCTGTCCCTCTCTCTCTCTCTCTTAGAAAAAGGTGGAGCGTGATGATTTATCGGTGACACCAATACGTCAAAAATAGAAAAGGGAGGAAAAAAGAAGGTGAGGTGAGAAGAGAAAAAACTTAAGAAATTAGAACGAGTGAGACAGAAAAACAAAACAAAAGACGGGAAGATGTTATGCAAACTAAGACCAAACTACAACAGTTGCGTTGACATGAGCGCGGACACACACACACACACACACACACGAACACACACACACGCCGAGTTTTTGTTGGGTTGTTTTTTGACAGCGAAGCATGTATTGTTACATTGTTTCCTTTGAGTAGAAAATTACAGTGGACTGGGATCGCTTCAATGACAAGCTATGGAAAAGACAGCATGTATGCCTGCACACACACACACACACACACAGACACACACAGACACACACACACACACACACCATGCTGCTACTGAATGACAAGCTCATAGCAGCAAAACCAGTGTTTTCTCAGATTCACATTAGGAACTCTCTCCCTGTCGTGAAGCTGCAAACCGACGACACAATAAAGACATTTAACGGTTAAAAAACTGAACATAAATCCTTTTTTATGTTAATACGCAGTCCGGTGTTTTTAAAGGTGCACTATCAGTCTCTTCTTGGGGACGAATGTCTCCCGAGAAGTTTTTGCCGCAGCAGGACGGTGTTTATGGGATTAAAGCAGAAATCCCATAAACATCGTCCAGAGTGACTCACTGTCTTTGTTCGTGTCTAAATGAACGACGGAGCTTACATCTCACATTGGATTTACAATCCTTTTAAAAGTTCTCCAAACCACACGTTGACAATAATGTTCATTATTTTAAACAAATCATTATACGTGATTTCAGCTCAACTGGCTGAAAAGCTGAAGGTCCAGACTTTTCATTGATAATTGTAACAATCGTAATATGTTTTTTTTAGTTTTGAATTAAGTTGTGAAACCTGTAAAAACAGCTTTTATATCCACTGGTGATGAAGTAAAAGCTCTAAAAGTCTTTGGATTTTAGACAAATTGTGTTTTTACACTGAAACAAACAGAAGAAAATAAACTTCACTTCATTTTGTGCACGTCGTTTGTTTTAACTTTATTTTTCTTTTTGCTGAATCTGTTCGTCTGCAAACAAAAGAAGAAACAACAGAAGTTTGGGAAGTTGGAAGCACTAACATGTGCTTTCTCACACACACACAGTCACACACAGACACACACAGACACACACACACACACACACAGACACACACACACACACTCCCACGGCAGTACAATGATGAGAAGCTCTTCCTCCATAAACGTCTCAGTCAGTTTAACCACTGTTATTATTCTAATCATGATGACATGTTTTTAAATGGATTATTATACGTTTTCATTAATAACACGCTGTCTGGGAAGGAGTTTGACACGCGGGGTGGCGGTGATGGACACACACTCTGCATGTGCACACACACAAAACTTAAAAAACACACACAGACACACACAAAACGCCACATATGTGCATTAAAAAAAAGCATGGAAACAAATAATAAGAAAATAATGAGAAACATTTGGTTGTAAGATTTTAAGAGAAAACAACTCACACCCACACTCACACACACACACACACACACACACACACACACACACACACACACTTACATGCTCCTTACATATTTTTACTCCACTAATTACAAATTACACAAAATTAAAGTTTTTGTTAATAACACGCTGTCTGGTGTTTCAGACAGTTTCTGGAGGACGACCACACACACACACACACACACACACACACACACACACACACACACGCTCTTGTCATGTTTTTAATTGATTTCAGCTATAATTATTTTGTAATAACACTGACACACACGCACTCTCTCATCCGGACGTCGTGGCGTTGTAAACACTGGATGATAATTATGTTTTTTTTCTTCTTGTTTTTATTAATAACATGTTGTCTGTAGGCAAACACACACACACACACACACACACACAGACACACACACACGTCACCTGTCATCCCCCCGCTGCCCTCTCTTTACCCTCTCTCAGCTCCTCCTCTCCGTCCTCTTTTCATCTCCTTCCTCGCCTCTGACCTCCTCCTCCTCTTCCCTCTCTCTGTCTCTCTTTGATATTGCAGTTTGCTGATGCCGCTCGCTCTTAACTGTAAATCTGTCGCTCACTTCTCTTTTTTCCCTTACACACACACACACACACACACACACACACACACACACACACACACACACACACACACAGACACACACACACACACACACACACACACACCCCTCTGACAAGCTGTCACAATAAATAGATAGATAAGACCAGGTGGAGGAAGAGAAGGGAGGAGAGAGAGGTAGTGCTAAATCACTGGAAGATTGAATGAGAGAACGATAGGAGGGAGGGAAGGCAGAGGAGAGGAGGAGGAGGAGGGGATGAGCAGTGAATGAGAGAGGAGAGGATGAACAGATTAACTGACGGATAGAATAAGAGTGAAGAGGAGGAGGAAGAAAGGAAAACAAGGCTGGTGGAGAGGAAGAGAAAGAAGGGAAGAAGAGGGAAGAAGATAGGAGGAGAGACACGAGAGGTGTGGAAACAAGGGATGAGATAAACAGACGGAAAAAAAGATGGAAGAAAGAAAAGAAAAAGAAAAAGGAGGCTGGTGAACGATGAAAAGAAAGATGAGAGGAGGAGGAGATAAGAGGAGGGGAGAGGAGACAAAATGAGGAGAGGAGAGGAGAGCAAACGGGAGGAAATGAGGAAAGGGTAGAGGAGGAGAGGAGAGGAAACAAGGAGAGGAAAAAGGAGAAAAGAGGAGGAGAGGTGGACCAAAAACTGGAATAGAGGGAGAGAAAGGAGGGGAAGAAGAAAGACAGTTGGAGAAGGAGAGACGAAGAAAGGAGACGAAAAGTTAAGAGTTTAACAAATGTGTGGAAAAAAGTTTAAAAAGGAGGTGCAAGTATAGAAAGGAAGAGGAGAGGAGAAGGAGATGAAATAAAGGATGAGGAGGAAAAGAGATATGAAGGAGGGAGGAGGAGGGATGGAGAGATTACCTGGAGAACGAGAGGAAAAGCTGTTGTGACACTCCCTAATGTGATTTCTAAACCAATCTGCTAAGTGCACCTGAGAGACTCTGGAGTGTGTGTGTGTGTGTGTGTGTGTGTGTGTGTGTGTGTGTGTGTGTGTGTGTGTGTGTGTGTGTGTGTGTGTGTGTGTGTGTTCACAGGCATCAAATAATCTAGTTGCAGACAACACCCTCTCTCCCTCCGTCTCCGTCACTCGGAGACAATAAACCACAAACACATCCCGAAGACTAACTGTTTCAAATCTATCTATCTATCTATCTATCTATCTATCTATCTATCCATCTATCTATCTATCTATCTATCTATCTATCTATCTATGGAAAAGGTTTAAAATGTACATCCCCTCCAATTCTCCTCTCTCTCTGTCAGTGTCTCTCGCCCCTCCTTTGCAGGACCTCACTCTCTCTCAAAAAGTTGGAGACTGAAGCAGCCTTTGTGAAACATTATCTGTTTCCCAACAACACACACACACAGACACACACACACACGATGACCTGCCTCTCCCCTCTTGCTGTTTTGTTCAGCTCACACACACACAGACACACAGACACACACACACACACACACACACACACACACACACACACACACACACTCGGGGAGAGGATCAGTTCTTTTCTGTGGTGACAGAGGGTCATATTTCTTGCTTTGATCTTCACCTCTCTCTCTCCCTCCCTCTGTTTTCATCCGGAAAAAAACAGAGAGAGAGAGAGAGCGAGACAGAACGAGAGAGAGAGAGAGAGAGAGAGAAGTGATGCATGAAGCCGCCTCTCTCTCTCTCTCTCTCTCTCTCTCTCTCTCTCTCTCTCTCCCTCCCTCAGGTTGCTGGATAATAAAAACGCAGGACGAGAGGAGCGTCTCACTTTACACTGAGACGTGTTAATCTACGATGACGATATAAACCTCTCTTGTTGTTCAGGACTGCTCACACGTTAACACTCTGACGCCACAGACCTCGACCAAAACACAAGTTTGTCTTTTGACCGAAGTGCTGATATTTTCCTGAATTTATCCAGAGGTTCTGTAAAGTGAGAACACAAATGTCTGAGTCAGTTGCTCTGGATATTTTCTGGAACTTTTCCTGCAGCCCCCTGGTAACATGTCAGAGTGAGAGAACAGCAGGACAATGTCTGGAAGAACACGTGACGGACGTGAAACTGGAAGAACACAAATATCTCAGGGTGAAGAAGACGAGCCGGCACACGTAGAAGACGAAGAACTTGGAAAGACGAGGAGGTTCCAGAGCTTTCGGTGATGAGGGCCGACGCCGGTGTGGATGAGCTGAAAACAACAACCCTGATCTTTCCACAGCAGAGTTTATACGTCTGACCCGGACGATCTCCTGCTGCTGCTTCAGATGTGAAACATGACACTTTCCATGTGAGACCATGTGTGAAAGTTGTGTTACCTCCACCAAGGAGGATACGTTTTCACCTGTGTCTGTTTGTTTGTTTGTTTTTATTTGTCAGAAGGAAACAGATTTTCCACCACGATTTAATAGCTGCATGCGGATTAATTGATTAATCGACTAATTGATTAATTGGTTAATTAGCTAACTGAATAATTCATACATTTTCACACAGAAACTGTAAAACTCCACGACGGAGACTCGTCCATCTCAACACAACTTCAACTCTGTGTTTCTGCTACTGACTGAAACCTGATCAATGTGATTGATTAACTGTGCTTAGATGGCATCTGATTGGTTGTCGCACACACGCACACGCACACACACACACACACACACACACCGTCACAATGCAGCGAGGTGACCTGAGCTCCCTGACCGGCCAGAGCTTTAACCTTTATCAATTAACCAACAGCACAAAGCGGAGCTGAAACCAGACACACACACACACACACACACACACACACACACACACACACACACACACACACACACACACACCCATCAGAGAGACAGAAATATCAACACACACACATCCAGGCGTTTATGAACAGCACCGCAGACTGTTACACTGAGATGGAAACTGAGCCAGTGTGACATGATAGCTCACACACACACACACATAGAGACAGACACACACACACACACACACACACACAGAGACAGACACACACACACACAGAGACAGACACACACACACTCACACAGACAGACATACCTCAGCCAGAAGGCAAAACAAGTGACCGTGTGTGTGTGTGTGTGTGTGTGTGTGTGTGTGTGTGTGTGTGTGTGTGTGTGGGTCTAACAGCCTGTCGTGATAAGGAGAGCCGAGAATAACACTCCGACATCAGCACCTCCCTCCTGTCGCTCACTATCGATTCCCTCACACACACACACACACACACACACACACACACACACACACACACACACACACACACACAATGAGGTGACGGGGAGGAAGAACAACCTCTGCTGCCTGTTTGTTAAACATAATCATACAAACACTTTATTCTGAATATTCTCAGTAAATCTGAAGTCGTCACCTCGGATGAAGAAAATAACTGATTCATCGAGAGTAAAATGAATTTCACGTTGCGTCACACAACATTCCCCCCCGACCCCGGCAGGAGAAAAGTTGGATCGCGACAAACGACCTTCTGCACTTTAAGGTCTGACGTCATCTCCTTTAAATAAGTCTCACTTTATTTTCCATCTTCAGCAGGAAGTGTGGGAAACTTTCACTTTCTCTTTTTTATTTTTATTTTGTGAAAGAGATGAATGATCATTAAGAAAACGACAAGAGGAGCACTTTGAATTAAATAACATAGAGTGTAAGTGTTTATCATCGTATCACACACACACAACTAGATGAAGGACGCAGTCACTTTCTGTCTTTCTTTAATTTTTCCTTTCTTTTCCCAGGGAATCATGTGGAGAGAAAGAGCAGGCGGGCGAGCGAGCATTAGTGAGAGTGAGTGTGAGGCGGGCGAGCGAGGCATTAGAGGAATGTCAATATGATTGGAGAGAGAGAGGAGTGTGTGTTCGCTGTGCGTTCAACAACAATAGCTCTCCAGCCGTGTTGTTCCGCGAGCATTCACCGTTCACATGATCCATTATCACCCCTGACATGTACCGCTGAGCGTGTGTGTGTGTGTGTGTGTGTGTGTGTGTGTGTGTGTGTGTGTGTGTGTGTGTGTGTGCAGAGGAGAAACAGATATGGGCGAGAGGCGGAGGGTGAGATAAAGGGAGAAAGTGTGAGTGGGAGATAAAAAGAGTCAAGAATAGTGAAAGACAAAGAAGAGAGAGAAGAGATGGACGCAAACAAATAAAGACTGTGAGTGTGTGCGTGTGTGTGTGTGTGTGTGCGTGTACATGTGTGTGTCACTCCCCAACTCCTCTGCAACACAATACGTTAATAATTAGCCGATACTGAACAACTTTCCCCTAAAACTTTCAGTGTCGTCGTTTCATGAAAACTCTCTCCACCGACTTCTCTTCCTTCCCTCAGCCGGGCTGCGTTTCACAGGGACGACAAAATCTCTAAATTATAACCGACAAGAACTTTAGAATCCATTGTGTCTTTTTTATTATGCCAGGGTTTTATATACACATCGCTGCCGATTGGACGACAGCTCTGACACACCCACCAAACGAGGGACAACCAACCTCGGCAAACATGTTGTTTAACAAGGAAACTGAAGCAAAATGGTGCAAAGCGTTTTTGCACGTTTTGAACGTACCCCTGGCTTCGTTAGGGGGCGTGTCACGTGAGCAGCTCAACATGCATTATGTAAATGTGGGTTATTGTGACGTCACATGACCAAAAATGTTTTTAAGTTACTTTACATTTTACTGTTGCTGCTTTTATCCGCAAACAAATCAGGAAAACTTTCTCACAACCTGAAGGAAAAAACGATTTGGAGATTTAACGCAGCCCCCTGCACTTCCTGCTTCCTGTGGCTCCGCCCACAGAGTCTTTAACAGGAAGTGGGCTCACCTGAGTCCCCGTGGACAAAGAGCCACATGGTGGACGAGGCCTCGACCTTCAGCACCGTGAGTTTGTCTCGTTTGTTGGTTTAAACTTCAGACAAATCTGATTTACGTTCCGTGGGGTCGTGTTCAATGTTTCACTGGAGGTTAATTTTTTACTTTATTGGCAGATTTTGAGATTTTAAGTTTGTAGTTTGTTTCCTCATTCAACCGGAGGTGGGTTCACGTAAAGAACACTGAGTAGAAAGCTGCTGTGAGTTTAAGGTGGATTACAACTGTTGTTTTAAACATTAATGTAAAATACTGTTAAATATTCATGTATGTCTTAAACTGAGCTACGTTTACGAGATAACAGCTAGCTTACGGTGTTTTGGACCCTTTGTAAAGTTTGTAAAAGTTTCTTTAGAAAAAAGTTTGCTCAGAGATGCGCCGAATTGTTGGGGGGGGAATGTGTGAGAGAAAATATGACATGTTTTTACCGGCCCTTTTCTCTTAAAAGTTTATCATTTTTTTAATATATATTTTACGTGGGACATTGCGTTGCTAATTTTTCACTTGTTTTACAGGCTACAGTCGTCACCAGTGTTCGAGTTTTACCATCCAAACAACTGCTCTCTCTCCTACTGTCCACCGGGGGCGCCGCAACAGGGTAGGTAAAGCGGGGGGAGTCACCTGGGGCCCCGAGCTGAGAGGGGCCCCTGAGACCGGACGATTACAATAGACCATTTTGTGACAAACACTTCTAAATGTGTGTGTGATGGAGTTTTGCACTTAACTACTTTACTATTTGTGTAATCGAAGTAGTTTTTTTTACTTTGCCTACTTTTGATAATAAAAGAATAATTTGAAAATCAAAATGATGTGGTTTGATATACGAGTGAGATTATGGAGGTGGGGGGACACGTTCACTTGCTCTGAACTGTGATGAAATCCTGTGTCATTAATTCTCAAAGCAGCTTTAACTCAGAGTCTGAGGTTCTTCTCGTGGATTCAGTACATTTTTATTAACTGTAGAAAGTTTACATCCGTGTTGTATTTTGTTCGCTGTCGTCGATGTGTCTCCAGAAATAATCTAAAGCACCTGAACATAAACATCCTCCTCCTGGTTTACTGGAGTTAATTCTCTCTCCTGAAAAACTGCAACCAATAGCGAGTGAGGGTTTTTTTAAAGTGTCTTTTAGTTTTTTTTTTGTCGTATTTGCTTGATTTTAAAAGTTCAGCTGAATTATGTCAGCAGCTGCTGTTTGAAATGTGCCCACTGATATTATCACTGGATTCATTTGATTTTGAAAGACGGTTCTCAGGCAACTTTTGTTTTCACACCTGCAGCATCTTTTTATATTTTATGTTTTCTAACAGGATTTATGGACATTAATTTAAAACAGACATTGGATGTGAGGCTTCCCTAGAAAGTGTAAATCACACTGAATCTGAATGTGTGCATGATGTTTATATTCAGATTGGACTGACCAACAAAAAAATATTAGAATCTGACGCAAAAAATAATTAAATTGTTTCTCTTTTCTGGCAGAATTACAAATGAGCCGACATGAGAATTACATGAGTTGGGAAAATGTTTGTTTAGATCAAGAAGTGCAGCCTCCAACATGCAGATTTTTTTTAAAGTGACATATTTATAATCTCTGTTCTGAACTTCAACATCGAACTGACTCGATTGAAAATGGTGGAGACTCGCATGGGGTCACTGAGACGCTTTAATTTGAACGTTTATAGTCAAATTAACAGTGTGAAAGAGCAGGTGACAGGAAGTCGCACACGTACAGTTAAACATGCTGTAAAAGAACTGTTTACACACACACACACACACACGCGCGCACGTAGCAGTGGATTATGAGTGTGATCATCTTTCCCATAAGAAAAAGTCAACAGAAGCTGCTGGTTGTTTTTTCTGTCCGTTTGTACTTTGCAAAAAAGAAGGAATCAGCTGGGAACAGAACAGGAAGTCACGTTAAAGAATAAAACTGAATCCCAACAATATCAGCAACCACAAAATGAAACTGAGCGATGAGACACACGAGTCCATAATCATAACTAATCAGACAGGATGGAGGAAATGTCTCTGCACCAGGAGAGGATTTAAAGAAAAGTTCTAACCACAAATCCAGAGGAAAAACTATTAATTGGACAAATGTTTAAATAATAACGGCTGTTTTAAATTTTAGAAACATCCAGTAAAATAAAGTCCCTTAAATCTGCACAATGCACCTGAAGTGTTAGAGATGCATGGTTAGTTAGAGAGGAAATATTTTCGAAATGTATAGAAATATTATATAAATGTTATGGAAATGAAGCCTTGTTATCAGCTCTGTGTTTTAGTAATATCCTGCAAAATGAAGTCACTTAAATCTTTACAAAAACACCTGAAGACCCAGGACAAAGTGGGAGAGCTGCAGGATTTACAGAAGAGACAGAGCCTCACATTCAGAGGACACCTCGACTAATCCTAAATGTTAAATTAATGTAATAGAAATTGACATTTTAGACATTTCCTGCAAGATAAAGTCACTAAAAACACCCACGACAGGTGTTGGAGACTCGTTATTTAAAGTAGAGCCGCAGATTCAGAGGAAAACTTCACTTACGTTCTACAAATATTGGAGATTTATGAAATAAATGAAGCCTTAGTAACATCTCTGTACGTTTTAGAGATACCCTGCAAAATAAATTCAATTATATCTTAACAAAAACACCAGAAATTCTGATGGAAACTGATTAAGTTAGAGACATTTCCTCATTAGCTCTGGATATTTAAAAAAAATATATCCTGCATAAATAAAGATTTCAAGTAGAATTAAAGCCATAGATCAAAGGAAAACTTCAGCTAGAGAAATGTTAAATAAATGTTAAATAGCTGAAGCTTCGGTAAAAACAGCTCTGTACAATAAAAAAGAAACCCTGCAAAATAAAACCACTAAAAACTCCTCAAGTCCAGAGCACAAGTGTTGGAGACGCAGGGTTTTCAGTAATAAAATGAGAAAACTTCATCTAAAGTTAGATGAATGTTTAATAACTGTTAAATAAATGAAGCCTCACTAGCAGCTCTCTCGTTTTCACAAATATCCTGTAGAGTAAAGTCACTAAAGTCCGTTGAATCTGCACCACCGCCCCTGGAGGCTGCTCCCCAGTGCAGCTCCTCTGGTGTGAACCTGGTAATCGATGGTGGGACTGACGGATCACTGACCTGGCGCTGGTGCAGTCCTGGTACAGGGTCTCGAAGTCCCGCCTGGAGATCAGCTTGCAGCGGTTCACTCCGGGCTGGATGGCGCCGAGCCCCCGCAGGACGCGCACCTGCTCCACGGTGCACACCACCGGCGCGATGTCCAGGCGCTTGAGCTTGGTGTAGACGGTGTGCAGCCCCCCCACCAGGTGCTTCAGGAACAGGTCGAACACCTGCGGGAGGCAGATCAGCTCCTGGCCGTCCACGCCGAAGCTGGCCACCTTCACTCCGTGCACCTCCACCAGCTTGCACTCGCTGCACAGACCCGGGCCGGACGAGGTCTGCGCCAAGCCGGGGGAGCCGGGGGTCAGGCCGGCCGAGCTGAGCGAGCCGAGCCCGCCGAGAGGACCGGACACCAGCGGGGCCGCGCCGCCGTTGCCCAGGCCGGCCAAGGCGCCCCCTGCTCCGGGCAGGAAGGCGCTGAGCATGGTGCTGGTGAGCCGCGGGGACGGGGACAGCGGGTGGGAGTTGGCGTGCGGGCTGGAGGTGCCGCTGGAGGCCACCGAGGTGTGGAGCGCGTCGGGGGCCGAGCGGTAGAGCGCGACCGGAGTTTGGGTGCCCGAACCCGGCGTGAGCAGCGGAGGGGAGCCGGGGAGCGACATGGAGGTGTCGGTGGCGGAGGCGCACTCTCCTCCTCTCTTCCTCTCGCACTTTCTCCTCCTGCTCCTCGCTCCAGTTGGGGGGGAAAAAAAAAACACTTGTGCGTCTCTTTCTCCTCTTTTCTTCCACTTTTTCCTCCTCTTTTTTCTCTCTCGTCTTATTTCTCCTCCTCTCTCCCGTCACTCGCTCCTCTCTCCCTCCGCAGCGGGCGCTCGGTGCCGGTTTGTCGGTGCGCGGATCGCGGACTGTCCGGTCTGTGCGTAAAAGACACTGGATCCGACTCCAGGTCAGCCCCGGGCCCCGCCCCCGTCACACTGACAGCCCCGAGAGCCAATCAGAGAGGCCCCCGTGCAGGACTGGAGGTGTGATTGGTGAGGAGAGAAGGTGTGTGTGTGTGTGTGTGTGTGTGTGTGTGTGTGTGTGTGTGTGCGCGCGCGAGTACGTGTGTATGTGTGTGATCTGCTGTTTCATAAACTTTCTCACGGAAGTTTTTATTTTTTCTTCTTCTTCTGCAGCTTTGTTTTTTTCAACTCCTGCTTTGTGTGCGCGTGACTGCGTGTGGGTATGCGTGTGAGTGTGTGTGTGTGTGTGTGTGTGTGTGCACGTGCGTGTGTGTCCAGTTGTGGCTCAAACGCGAGCTCTGGTGGTGAGACAGACGCATGTTCCTCCTGATGAGGGAAGGAGGGATGAGAGCACAGGTGGAGGAGAAGAACACAGAGAAGGAGGGAGAGGAAGGAAAGAGAGGAAATAAGGGAGGGAAGAAAATGAGAAAGAAAAGAAGGGAGGTATAGGATGGGTGGATAAAAGACAAAATGCAATTGGGAAGAGGGGAAGGAAAGAAGAAGGGAAGAACGATGGATGATACAGGGATGAAAAACAAGTTGGAAAAGAAAGATGGGAAGAATGAGGGATGGATTGGATAAAAGAAGAAAAAGTAGATGGATGGAAGGAAGGAAGGAAAGGAAACATTTTGGATAAATGGATAAGGAAAGAAGGATGGAGGCTGAAGGAAGGAAAAGGATGGATGGATGTTTTTAAAAGAAGGGCAAGTTGGAGATGAGGAAAAGAGGAGAAGAAACTAAATGAAGTGGTGATAATTATCATCATAAAAGAATGAAAAGAGTGTGTGTGTGTGTGTGTGTGTGTGTGTGTGTGTGTGTGTGTGTGTGTGTGTGTGTGAGCAGCTAAATGGGATTGAGTGGTGTGGATTACACACAGACAGGGTTTTATAATCCCGTGTAATCTCATTACACCGAGAAACTCCAACTGAATGAAGAGAGAGAGAGAAACAGACAACGAGGGAGAAAGAGGATGAGACGGTTTGTTCAAAAAAAAAAAGAATAAATTGAATCTGAATATCAGCGTCGCACAAACCAATCGCGCGGCTGCGTCTTCACAGTAAAAGATGGTGAAACCCGGGGCTTTTATTGTGAAGGTTGGTGTTGACCCTGACTGTTGAACCATGAACGGATGCAGTAAGTTTTAATAAACTGTAAATAAGACCCAGGTGAAGGAGGGATGAGGGGGTCAAGGAGAAGAGGTGGGACAGCGAAGAAGAAAGGTAAAGGAAGGAAGAGGTGGCACGGAAACAGATTTAAAAAAGGAGTCAGAGGGACAGAAGCACAATGATTTTCCTCTCAGGACCAATAAAGATCAAGCTGGACTCGGGCTGGAAGAAGGACGGGCGGACAGAGAGAGATGAGGTCTTAGTGGAGGTGAATATCTCTCAGCGGGGTTATAATGACCCATGTGAACTTGGAGTTGGACTTCGGGGCGTTGAGAGCGAGGAAGAGAGGAAGAGGAGTAAACGCGGTGAGGTGAAGAGGAGGTGACGAGAGAGTGAGAGGACAAAAGTGGAAAAACTTGTCTGCAAAATGCTTCTCGACCCCTGAGAGACAGACTGAGGAAGAGACGTGTGTTCTACACGAAAGACCATTTTACTTTCTTTTGTCCTCAGTGCATTAAATAACTGGGCCTGTCACATGGACGATTCCGTGCTGGTGGAGATCTTCCCCTCTCGGATAGTGTCGTGCTGCTCTGGACCAATCGGAAACAATCTTGTTCGGACTTAATATTTGACATTCTATTATTATCATAACTAAGCTATCTTGGCTTTTAAATCTAACAATGTGATGCTAGTGTTAGATAAACTGTGGTTTTGATCACCAGCTCAGATTTAGTTTGGATAAAACTTGATTACCAGCTGTGACCTAACTTCAACAAGCTATCGGAGCTTTTATAGCCAATCATGTGTTGCTACTGTAGAGAATAAACATCACCAGCTCTATTATAGCTAACTGAACTTGTAAAGCGAATGATGTGATGCTAACGTTGGACAGACCAACAGTTATAGCTTCAGCTAATGTAGCTTGTAATTACTGCTCATTAGCTCCACCTGGCTCCTCCTGCCTCGGTCCTCGCAGTGCTCCGGCCCAACGAGGGCCAATCAGAGAGCTGCTGTGGAGAAGTGGACACTGTCTGAATCCTTCTTTTGTCTCATTGTCATCTGTTCACTGCAGTTCATAATGCGTCTCTCCCTTCTGATGGGACCGAACACACTTTGCTTCTCCTCTCCACATCGTCTCTGTTTATCACACTTTGCTTCTGAAGCCCGACTGAGCGACGGCAGGGAGGTGAAATAATGTCATTCATCAGTGGAGAGAAACTCCCAGGGCGGCTGCAGGAAGTACAGCGTCACTTGACAGTGATGTATGTTCCTGGAAAGTTACCTGGATTTTAAATGATAATATTAAAGTTTTACAGTGGTGCGATTGGGGATTGTTGAAGGTAGAGATGAGGAATTGTTTTTCCTTTTGTTGTTTTTTCGTAGCTTGCGTATCACAAATGTTCTGGTTTTACCCCAAATGTTGTTACATCAGTATGAAGGGGAACAATCAGCAGATATCTTTGTAGGGACCTGCAGCTGGATGCTCGGCTGGTGGATGCTCGGCTGGTGGATGCTCGGGTGGTGGATGCTCGGCTGGTGGATGCTGGGCTGGTGGATGCTCGGGTGGGTGTCGGGTGGTGGATGCTCGGGTGGTGGATGCTCGGCTGGTGGATGCTCGGCTGGTGGATGTCGGGTGGTGGATGCTCGGCTGGTGGATGCTCGGGTGGTGGATGCTCGGCTGGTGGATGCTGGGCTGGTGGATGCTCGGCTGGTGGATGCTCGGTGGTGGATGCTCGGCTGGTGGATGCTCGGCGGTGGATGCTCGGCGTGGATGCTCGGGTGGTGGATGCTCGGCTGGTGGATGCTCGGGTGGTGGATGCTCGGCTGGTGGATGCTCGGGTGGTGGATGCTCGGGTGGTGGATGCTCGGGTGGTGGATGCTCGGCTGGTGGATGTCGGGTGGTGGATGTGGTGGATGTCGGTGGTGGATGCTCGGCTGGTGGATGCTCGGGTGGTGGATGCTCGGCTGGTGGATGCTCGGGTGGTGGATGCTGGGTGGTGGATGCTGGGTGGTGAGCGGTGGTGGATGCTGATGTCGGTGGTGGATGTCGCGGTGGATGCTCGGTGGTGGATGCTCGGTGGTGGATGCTGGGCAGGTGGATGCTGGGCTGGTGGATGCTCGGCTGGTGGATGCTCGGGTGGTGGATGCTCGGCAGGTGGATGCTGGGCTGGTGGATGTCGGCTGGTGGATGCTCGGGTGGTGGATGCTCGGGTGGTGGATGCTGGGCTGGTGGATGCTCGCGGTGGACGGGTGGTGGATGCTCGGCTGGTGGATGCTGGGCTGGTGGATGCTCGGCTGGTGGATGCTCGGGTGGTGGATGCTCGGCTGGTGGATGCTCGGCTGGTGGATGCTCGGCTGGTGGATGCTCGGCTGGTGGATGCTCGGCTGGTGGATGCTCGGGTGGTGGATGCTCGGGTGGTGGATGCTGGGCAGGTGGATGCTCGGCTGGTGGATGCTCGGGTGGTGGATGCTGGGCTGGTGGATGCTCGGCTGGTGGATTCGGGTGGTGGATGCTCGGCTGGTGGATGCTCGGGTGGTGGATGCTCGGCTGGTGGATGCTCGGGTGGTGGATGCTCGGCTGGTGGATGCTCGGCTGGTGGATGCTCGGCTGGTGGATGCTCGGCTGGTGGATGCTGGGCTGGTGGATGCTGGGCTGGTGGATGCTCGGGTGGTGGATGCTCGGCTGGTGGATGCTCGGCTGGTGGATGCTCGGGTGGTGGATGCTCGGGTGGTGGATGCTCGGGTGGTGGATGCTCGGCTGGTGGATGCTCGGGTGGTGGATGCTCGGGTGGTGGATGCTCGGGCTGGTGGATGCTCGGGTGGTGGATGCTCGGGTGGTGGATGCTCGGGTGGTGGATGCTCGGGTGGTGGATGCTCGGCAGGTGGATGCTCGGGGTGGATGCTCGGCTGGTGGATGCTCGGCTGGTGGATGTCGGGTGGTGGATGCTCGGCTGGTGGATGCTGGGCAGGTGGATGCTCGGCTGGTGGATGCTCAGGTGTGGATGCTCGGCTGGTGGATGCTCGGCTGGTGGATGCTGGGCTGGTGGAGAGGCAGCGATCCGGCCGCAGGGCAGCAGAGGCCTCGACAAGCAGAGGGAGAGATGGGAAATCTTTGCAGAATAGATAGACCCCCAAATTGGGAGGCTGTATGTATTATAGAGGGTTGTGGAGTTCCTGAATTAGCTCACAGGCGTCGCTCCATCTGTGGGACGGATTTGCTTCCTTTCCTAAAGACTGGCTTGTATGCTAAAGGACATAGGAAAGGAAGCACTAAGGCACCTTTCCTTAGCATTTAGAGAATCCGATGTCTTGTATAGCAAACCAGTTATGAACCATCATAATCAAGAATGCATCATGAAGGGGCGGCTCTTGCCCTAGTAAAGCTAAAGTATGTGGCTGAGGGGGAAGAGCGGTCGTCCTCCAACCAGAAGAGAATCAAGAATAGAAAAGCGCTATATAAATACCATCATCACTGGAGGGCGTTGCCCACTGGGAGTAACTGGTAGCAGCAAGATGGTGGATAGCATTGATTAGAAAACAAGCATGGACCAACTATTAATGATAAGAAGACATAGTTTTTATATGAGACAGTAAAGCAGTGTTCTTGGGGTAAAGATGCTAATAGAACATCATCTAGTATCTGATAGAGAAAATTAAGAGTTTGTGTCCTTTCAACTTCTTTACACAAACCTGCAACCCTTACTTTACCCCTTTGATTTCTTTTTAATGTAGCCAAGACGTCTAAGATTCATTGTTTAGTACATTTCATTCAGTTTGAACTTCCTCTGGACATCTTTCATCCAAGGTCGAAACGCGAGACCCTGAGTTTGCAAAGGGAAGAGTCTGAAAGAGTTGTTGAAAATAGATGAATAATGTGTTGCGGTGCTGAAATATGAAGAAAAGAGGACAAGAGAGAAAAATAGAGGGAGAATATTTTAGACTCGAGCGTCGGGTGACATTGGTCTGCTGGGTTTTTATAATTTTCTTTTTTTGTTTCACTTTGGGACGGAAACATGAATGAGAAAGAGCTGCAGGGTGTGTGTGTGTGTGTGTGTGTGTGTGTGTGTGTGTGTTCAAACTCTTGTGACACACACAACGCTGCTGCTGTATCTCACTCATCACTAGAGGCCATCAGGATTTATTTAGCTTTTATTTATACAAGCTTAAAGTCAAACCATCCATCTCACACACAGTAGCCCCCAGCTTTCATTACTCTGTGTGTGTGTGTGTCTGTTTGTGTGTGTGTGCAGGCAGCAGATGACAACGCGTGCATGTAAGCAACTTTGTGTTTGTGATGATATACAGTAATTCTGAGATGACCAGCGTGTGTGTGTGTGTCTTTTCCCATCATCCCCAGCGCTACCTCCAGCGATGATGTTGACGACAGCGGCTCAAGTTGTGTTCTTTAATAATCTAATTCAACAACGCAATTACTAAGTGTCAAACTGCAGAGCGAGCGTCTCCGGGCCGGTCGGAGTGACAGCGGCGCTTCGTTTCCATACGTGGACATGGAGGCTTTTTTTCCCCAGCTAAATTACAAGTCGATAGAAGCAGCAAACATCCAATAGAATCTCACATGAGGCGGAAAATGAAATAATATAACAACAATTTAACAAAATAAAATATGAATTAAACCTGTAAATTTGAATTGCTGAGGAGGGTGTGTACCTGCCTTGAGGGTTGCCGGGACACAGGCAGGTGTGACGGAGGTGTAGCCGCTGATCTGGACTGAAAGCGGGTCGTCCACTGAACAGACTGTCGGTCGTTTGATCCCAGGCTCCTTTTATTCTGCAAGTTGAATAAAGACACCGAACCCCCAGAAATGCACCTGACGGCAGTTGGTGGATGGGATGTGGGAGAGAGGTGATATCTAGAAGCCCTGAATGAATGTGCTTGTGAATGGGTGAACGTGCATAGAGCACTTTGAGAGGCCGTTACAACTCAGAAAGCTCTTTATAAATCCCCCCCCCCCGGTGAGGGAGCCACGAAGTAACATCATGGGTAATATCACAGATGTTTCAGGCTCAACTCTATTTTTCAAATCAGCCTAAAAGTTTCAAATCCGAAATAAACCTTGAGACAGAAAAGGGACAGACAGATATTTAAGCCATAAAAAATGTTCTTGGCAGTATCCAGTCTGGTGTAATAAAGACTGAGCTCATCCCTGTTTCCACTTCTTTCCGTCCCCATCTCTCTCCTCCTTTTTTCCTTCCCCTCTCCGTCCCCCTCTGTCCTCCACCTCTCCTTCCCTCTCTGCCCTTCATCCCCCCTTCTCTTTATCACTCTGCTCATAAAACCTGCTCATCCAGAAAGAACAGAGTTTAGAGGAGGATGGGGGAGAGAGTGGAAGAGAGAGAGAGACAGACAGCCAGAGAGAGGAAGAGGAGGAAGAGAGAAATGAATGAGGGATAAAGGCAAGGACGGAAGGTAAAGAGGGAAGATGGAGAGACAGGAAGAGGAGAGACTTAAGGGAGGATACAGAGAGAATTAAGTGTCCAATCACAACAGGGTTTGTGAGAGGGGCTCAGATGAGTTCATTTAAATGGAATTGGTGAGATTAAATCACGGAATCTAGAGGAAATCTGCGTTGAGTTTTTCTGTGGAATCCAACTTTGGCGAACGTGCACGGTGGCGCCGCCGCTGAGTGATGGTTCTCCCCGCGCCGACCTTTGAGGGAACTCGGAGCCGGAGAGTCCTAAATTGAGGCGGCTCTCATTTTAGCTGAGTCGCACCATTTAATTTCAAATAACCTGCTTTGCTGGCGTATAAACGGTTCCACAAGAGAGAAGCAGCACGGTGCGCGTGCAGTCGGTCACACTCGGCGGTCAGTTTATTAGGTACACCCGGATAAAAGTAATACGGTCCAACACAAGCGTCGTGCAATAAATCCTGCATTCATGACGGTTCCGTTTTCATGGAAACTGTTTTATAGAGATGTTGATGCTTTACAGTCATTTCGGTGGCTGCACATTGTTGAACTATTGGGACGAAAATGAAAATCATTAATATTATTGAGGCTTTGAAAGAATTACTGATCGGACCAGGCTTCTGCCCAGGGGCCACAGCTGCTAGAGGCCCCCCCCCCCGGGCTCCAGCCTTGAGTCTCAAGTGAACATTTATTGTTGCAAAGTCAACAAACTGCCATAGATCTGAGCTCAGAGAGAGACGAGCAACTCACTACGACAAAGAGACACAAACAAAACAGATGTAAGGCGACTAACGTACAAGCTAAACAATTAGATACATGCTGTGAATAGCTGTTTCCCCTGTGGTCGGTCTTAATGCTAAGCTATAGGCTACAGATGACTACACCTCACACATAGTCGTTTGGGGGGTGTGGAGCCTTTTACAAGCCGGTATCCCTGAGTAGTTACCACGTAAACCAAACTTTTTGTGAATTTCCTGTTTTCATAAATTAATTTTAGCACGTTACTTTTTTTTGATGTGACTGTGACATGAAAAACTGTGAAAAGAGAAGGACGGAGGAGGCAGAGAGAGAGACATAAAAAGAGAGATTAAAGAGAGAGAGAGAGAGAGAGAGAGAGAGAGAGAGAGAGAGCGGGTCTCAAGGTGACGAGTCTTTGTCCTAATTCCTCTTTTAAAACAGCTAAAGAGGCCAAAAACATCTCTCTCTCTCTCTCTCTCTCTCTCTCTCTCTCTCCCCCTCATTCTCTTCTAATGCGTCTCGCTGATCTCTCTTTTCCTTCTCCCTCCATCTTCACTAAAACAGGTTAAAAAATCACCTGTCTGTCTCTCTCCCCTTCTCTCCCTCTTTTTTTTTTTTTATATTTAACTCGTTCTCTTTTAGCATTTACATCCCTTCATCCCGACGCCACCCTCTCTCTCTCTCTCTCTCTCTCTCTCTCTCTCTCTCTCTCTCTCTCTTCTCTGTTCCTGTCGCCTTTGCCAGCAGCGATGTCTTCAAACTCTGATTGATGATGGTTGCCGTCGGTTACCGTTGTGTCCTGCTTTTCTGTTTTTACCAAAATACTTTTTCTTTCTCTCTTATCTCTCGTCCCTCTCTCTCTCTCTCCTCTCTCTCTCTCTCTCTCTCTCTGTCCTCTCAAAACTTTTTCCACTTGTTTTAAAGTGCTGATATGAAAGCTGCCCCCTGCTGGGTCATGTATGTGTGAGCGGGGCTCAAAGTAACGCAAGGACTTTTTCTTCACAACCATGAAAAGCATGCAGTTGAAGTGACGACGTTGGGTTTAACAGTGCATGTTTGTGGAGTCCAGACCATAAGCATTTTTTTTAAAAAGGGTCAAGCCTCAGGTTTAATGTGAGGAGGTTTACATCGATATAGAAAACACTGTGGGAGATATCGTAAATTCAATGTTTAATCGATTCCACCGGATCCTCCATTGATCCAGATGTAGCAACATTTGTTTGGGCCCAGATTTAACCCACATCACCAGAGACAAAGGATTATTGCACAAGAAAAGTAGAAAGTCGCACAGAAGCCGGTCGACCGAGAGGCGCGAGTCGTTAGAGCTGCAGAGCAAATCAAGAGTCGCTCTCCGGGAGATCCACGAGATCCAAAACTTCAGCTCGAGCTTCAACGCTCTGACAGAGTTCTGGAACAAAGTTCTCCTCAGTGAGGAGGAGTCATGGAGCTCGACCTTCATTAATAATGACGCTGAGTTTATTTAAAAAAAAACCCCAGACAGATGGTCGAGGGCTTGATCCACTCGATCGCTAACATATGTCGTTTTTGGGACAAATCACTCGCTTGTGATCGCTGAGGGCAAAATAAAAAAACCGGGCTCCGCAAAAGAAATGAACATAAGAGTGAGACTGAGTGAGATATAGATAGAAAGATGGATAGAATCATTGATGAAGAGCGTTACTGAATGCGTTTTTTAATGTTTATTTCATTATTAACATATAATCAGTGCCATCAATCACTGTGACACCTATTGTCAGCCTTACTGTCACACCGCGCCGCTGTGTGTGTGTGTGTGTGTGTGTGTGTGTGTGTGTGTAAGATAAACAGAGAGCGGCAGACAGTGAATGTGCATTTGACGCAATTTTAACAAGGTGTGTAAAATCAATAGTCCCCATCTTTGGGCGATGGACAAAGGAGGCAGCGCTAGGAGACGAGGGAAGGAAGGATGAAAGGAAGGAAGTAGCCGAGAGAGGAAGAAAGGATCGAAAGATGAGTGGAAGTGGAGAAGGAACGAACTGGGATATAAAAAGAAGAGATTAAAGCAAAAGGACAAAGTGAAGGACAGAAAGACGAAGAACGAATCGATATTATACTTAACTTCATCACGCTGAGCTCCAAATGAAAACAGTGTCGTGAAGGTCAAAGGTCGCGGCGAGGGTTTAGCTTCCACGCTAACGGATAAGAGAACACCCAGGATCCGGGTGCAGGTTAAACCCTGTTTTCTGATGACTCACACAGACCGTCCAAAATATAAATATACAGTTTTAATTCAGGAGTTATGTGTGTATTATCATTTACACCTTAGACTTCCCTGTAAAAGTATCACAGTACAGTAGAGTCAAATCTGATCCGTGCTTCAGGTACAAAAAAAAAAAATCTCTGCGTGTTGCCGGTTGAGATCCCAGCCAGGACACTAACATCACAACCTCCGGAATGTCTCAAACTGAGTATTTGATTGAAGGAATGTGTTTTTCAGGAAACTACGACTTGTCCCCGTAGCTGCATTAAACAGAGTCGATCGTGAACTCGTTAAGAAGCGAACATTAAACAAAATAAATCAGAGTGGAAAAACACCTTCAATCGAATAAATCAAACCCAAAGCCGATTGTTGTTCGGGGACGAGGGTGGTGTGTGTGTGCTCGGGCGTCCCCAGGTGGTGCTGCACATTTCCCCCTAAAAAAAACCAAATAAATAAATAACAGCAAAAATCAACAGGGACTCGGAAATGGCAGAGGAAGAATGAAGGCGTTTGGACGAGGGCTCGGTTTTTAAATTTGACTCGGGTAAAAAAAAAAAAAAACTTTATTGATCCGGGTGCCAAACGGAATTACGGAAACGAACCCGGAGCTTTGAAGAGAAGTTTAGCTGTCGTTATCGTAAGCCCCTATAATCCATCATATCTGGGAAATCAAATTAACATATATTTACACGAACACACACACACACACACACACACACACACACACTTAGACACAAGCTCTCACATAATTTCTCTGTCTCTCTCACACACACTCACACAGAGGCCAAATCATTAGTTGTAGGTTAATTAGTGTTATAATTAATAACCCAGCAGACGTGTGTGTGTGTGCGTGTGTGTGTGTGTCGGTGTGTGTCGGTGTGTGTGTAGGGTGGGCGTAACGAGGGGTCGGGAGTTAAATCATATTAATTTCAACATTGATTAAGCAATAAAAAAGACTTTTAACTAGCGGGGGTGTATATCACTTCACCACACAGGCATCACAATTTAAATCTATGTATTAATTAAAATGCGTGTGTGTGTGTGTGTGTCTGTGTGTGTGTGTGTCTCTGTGTGTGTGTGCGCGTTGCGGAGCTTGACGCCGCGGTTTCTAGAGCGAGAAAGGGATCAACACTCTCTAACAGAGATAAAGAGCGGGAGGGAGAGATTTGAAGGGGAGTGATAGCACAACATGGATGTGATTCAGAGAAAAGGAGCAGAAGAAGTAGAAGAAGAAGAAGGGAGCAGGATCGAGGGGATGTGTGAGAGGTATAGATAAAATGAAAGAAAAGAATGAGGGAGGAAAGAGGGGAGGGAAGGGGGAGACTGACTGCTGTGTGATTGGATAAGCGCCAGTGACTCTTTGAAATTGCGATCTCCTCAGATACGCATTTCAACGTATAGCTTAACTTTTCTCATATAGATAACAGCCTCGTTAGCCGAAAAAACTTTTGCCCGGGCACCAACTTGAAAGCCGTCGCACGAGGCGTTTACGCTTTAATTTCCAATTCGGGCTTTGGTGCCTGATCTGCTTTGAAGGGTTTTCTCTTTTTTTTTAAATGTGAAAAGATGCGAGAGGAAGTGATGTTTTTTATGGCCGCGGAACTTGGTACAGGTTCACGTGGCGGCGACGGGGGGGTTTCTCAGAGAAGCGGTAGGGACGCAACAAAAGGTGGAGAGTAATTGAGTCCTAACCGCGTTGCTGGAGCGCCGCGGTGAGTTATTGGCTGTGTGAGGCTGCCAAGGCTTTCCCGAGACCCTGCGAGGCCTCGCTGAAGGTAAGCTCAATAAAACACAGCGAGCTGGAAGGTTAAACCTGCGGCAGGTGAGATTTTAAGGCTAAAATATGCTCGTCTTATCAAGAGAGATCACAAAGTTCAGTCTGTGGGAGGAGAGAGCGTTTCATCTTGGCGGAGCCGGTAGAGAAACAGATTCAAAATGACCTTTATTTAACCTCTATCCAGGAACGACAAAGAAGAAAATGCACATACATTTGTAAACACACAGAACATGGAACCAAAATAAGAAAGAGGAATGAAAAGAAAACATGTCAAACAAACAGATTGATGTAAAATTAGAACAGGAGTATTTCAGATCGTCAGTATCCCATCAAAATATCCTGGAGACGTTTGCCGCCATCTTGTGCGGTCGACGTAATTCGGAGCCAGAGTCGTACTGATCAGCTGATGAGGCATCAAGGTCCAGCACTCGACCAATCACGAGTCAGTCTCAGCTGTCAATCACAACATTTCTATGGTTATTCTTCCTCTTTATTCGTGGTCTTTGGGTTCGAGAGCAGGACCTTTTGAGTTCACGTTCAGAGTTTGTGTTGCTTTCACTCTAAACCCTGCGCTTGCTCTCAGATATTTTGCCGTTTGTTACAGATTTCCCGCTCTTCAGCTTCAGCTCTTCTCCTCAGACAATTTCATCCGTCACCACTACACCTGGTTGGAAAGGGGAGAGGAGAGGAGCGAGGAGAGGAGCTGAAGCTCGAGTGCAGGATATTTGAGTGCAAGCTCACAGTTTGAGCAGAAGCAGATTATTCGTATTCTTATCCGTTAACCGTACGTCTCTGTTGCCTTTGTCAAGTTCAGAGCAGTCGAAGCGCTGGGGCTTCATTAGAAGAGCTCACATACTTCTGTTAACGCCCAGGTGAAATTCCAGCTTTCAGTCCACCTCTGTGTGCGTCTGTGTGTGTGTCTGTGTGTGTGTGTGTGTCAGAGAGAATATCCTTTAAAAATCAACTGTCTCTTTCTGGCAGGTTTGAGGAGGAAACACATCAGCTGAGCCAGTTTGTCTCCATGGAGATCCGTGTTTACCTCCAGAGACACCGGCAGGACAACGTGAGGAGAACATCAGCGCTTTTCTACACAAGTTTCAACTGTTGTTGTAGAGTAACTGGAAAAAGTAAGAGAACTTGGGAGAAATGTTGTCAGTTAAAAGAATAAAACAAAAATGAACACGTGTAAATAGAAAAACCAGAGAACCTGATAACTCTGCACTGGTCTCCAGTTGTATATTTTATTAAACATATGTTACATATTCTTATTCACTCATTCGTTCTATATGTGTTGTTGCATTGTGAAAACATTTTTCTTCAACTTTTACATTTCTTTTTAAAGTAACTGTCACAAAATCCAATAAAATATTTCTGATTCTGATTTAATGATTCTGATTTAATCTGATTATTTGATTTAACTTGTCTAAGTGTATTTTTAATTTGCATCTTTGCAGTCGCGCATACGTGTTAGTTACGTGTTTTTGGTGTTTAATTGAATCGACCATGAAACTGATCAATAGCCGATGTAATGTATTGGTGTTCAGGTTTTAATACAGTGTGTGTGTGTGTGTGTGTGTGTGAGTGAGAGAGTGTGTGTGTGTGTGTGTGACAGTGAGTGTTAATCTAACCAGTATAGTTAATATGTTGTTCTCATACTCTATTAGCCACTGTTGACAGCTGATGATTGATCTTCTCATCATTTCTCCCTCCAACACCCTGCGGAGACTCTGCGTGTGTGTGTGTGTGTGTGTGTGTGTGTGTGTGTGTGTGTGTGTGTGTGTGTGTGTGTGTGTGTGTGTCGTGTGTGTGTGTGCGTGTGTGTGTGCTTGTGTGTGTTTAAACCTGGCGTGTTTTTGCCTGAAATCACGTGCACTGAGCTTGTTTGTACCAGCTCTCATTTCACCGCTGCTGTAGTTTAGTTGAGATTTTCTGATTCAACATTCAGTTGAAAGAAAAACTAAGTAAAACGACTCGTTGAAGTTTTTTTTTTAAATCAAACAATACGGGAGGAAATGGAACATTTGTTTGGGACTACTTTCAGTGGCGGATTAATCCACATTAGCTTCACGGGACAGTGTGTGTGTTCACGGTAACGAGGGAACACGTCACACAGTGTTTGTAAAGGTTTTTGGAGAGTAACTGCTTTGGATATACGCACACACTCGATACGCACACAGTCGATACGCACACACTCAAACAAACATGTATGTTTTCGTTAAACTTTAAATCCATCCCTACGAGCTTCATATTTTGGGAGCAGCATCTAGTGGACGTTAGTGGTACTGTCTATCCCGAGAAACCACAAACATTTAGTTTTTTATTGTATTGTCAGTTTTCAGGCCACAGACTGTAAATAAAGATGGATCACATGACAGGCTCCCAAAAGTGAAACCAAAGCATCTTAATCGCCCCCTGGTGGCGGGCTGCAGTATAGGTCATAAACCCATCTCCTCCATGTTAGCAGATAGGACATGGACAGTAGATAAATGTTCTCAGAGATGGTTTCTGTCATTTTAGGTCGTCCATCTTCCAGTCACTCCACAGCTTGTTGTCGAGGCAGCAACCGAAACTGCAAAATGTATTTTTTTTATTTTATCAGAGCAATTACCCTATTTGGAAAACACACACACTCATCACTCAGGTGTGTGTGTGTGTGTGTGTGTGTGCGTGTGTGTGTGTGCGTGTGTGTGAAGCGGCATTAATGGAAAAATCGCATCAAACTAAAAATACTATTGACTCTCAAACAGGAAACTACAGCAGCACTCCTTTCTTTGACCTCCTTAATGATCCATTACAGCAGCTTGTGTGTGTGTGTGTGCGTGTGCGTGTGCGTGCGCTCTGACCTTTCCCCAGTGTTAGCCGGTTGGAGCCATCACAGGAGGTATTAATGGACTAATCACATTAAACAGAGAATCATTAATCATCTCCCCTCAGCGCTGTCACTGCCACGCAACGCCTAATCAACTCTATTGTTTACACACACACACACACACAGGCATGGGCCTGCCACTGAGCACACACACACACACACACACTGCACGAGTGTGTGCAACTGTGCATACAGGACACACAAAAACATGAAATGTGTAGTTTTGTAGCAAAAAAGACAGAAAATTCATCAACCTGAATCTTTATCATCTTCTTTCTTCTATTATTTCTCTATTATCACGTTTTCCATCACATTTTACCTCCTCTGATCATTTTTCTTTTCATTTCTCTCCATTTTCTGTGATTTCTTTTCTTTCCCTCTCTCATCTCTCATATCTACTGTCCATCTTCTTCCCTCTCTTCCCTCTTTCTATCTCTCCCTCTCTTCCCTCCCTCCCTCTCCATCTTTCATCCTCTTCACTTTGTACCGTTTTTGCTGATTCAGCAGCGGCGTCATTAAGATGCCGGGTAAAAGGCAAAGACACACACACACACACTCGCTCTGCATCTTCAATAATCGCGCACACACACACACACACACACACACACACACACACACTCACTTTGCATCTTTAATAAACACACACATACAGCTGAAAGTGACACGATGCTGAGCGAAGCTAAACGCCTGAAACTTTGTCTCAGTTCTTATCGAAAGATGTTTCCGTGAATATGACTAACATTATTCAAAATATTTCATGACGTCTCAGATTTGATTCTTTTAGAAGTTTCACCTCCTGTTTAATCACAACATTTTAACCTAAACGGACAATAACTCAGAAAAGACGAATCCTTGTTCTGAATCTATCAGTGCAGATCCCGCTCAACAGACGTAACACAACGTATAAAGACTTCCTCCTCCCTCTGTACAAAAATGAAGCCAAAATATATCGGATCTGAACGCTGCCATCTTTAATTCTTTTGGAGTCAGAGTCTGTGGAGTCGTGATCGTGGAGCCGAGTCACTAACGTACCTCGACACTGAGAAAACCACAGAGCAGCGTTTCAATCGGAGTTCAGAGGTGGAGGGATGAATCCAGATGTGACAGATGATGAAAGTAAAACAATTTGAAGCTGATATTTTCCTGAAAGAGAGAGGAATGTTTTCTGTCTCTCTCTCCCTCTAAAGAGCTGCCATGTGAACACGGCTCAGATCTTCCACCTCCTCGTCCACGCCGACCATCAAAGTCCTGGAAAGAGTGAGCGTGTGAGTGATTAGACACGGACACGGAGGGAGGAGCGGAAGGAAAGAACGGGGGAATTCCTTCACTGGAAACCTCCGTCTGCTGCACCTGCCGACACACACAACAGGACAGACTCCAAAAGAGGGGAAGGAGAGGAAGAACAGACAAAAGGTGGCAGGAAGGAGAAAGAAAGAAAGTTTCATGGGACAGAATAATAATTTGGAAAAAATTATTAGTAAAGTTGAGGATGGAAAGAAAGAAAGAAAGCAAATAACAAGAGATAAAGAAATAAGAAGAAAATAAACAAGGAGAAAACAATGGATGGAAGTCGTATGAAAAAATGACAAGTATAAATAAATACATATATAAATGAAATATAGGCAATAAATAAGGTTATTTGTGTATTTGTAGTTTTTGTATTTTTGTGTCCAGAGAAATTAAATAGAAATTCACTGAAAATAAAGGTCATAAATACAAATCCACAAACAAGCAAAGTTATTGTTGAGAACAGGAAAGATTTTTTGTCGGAGAGAAAGAAAGAAAAGGTGGACAAAGTGAAAAAAGAGAGTAAGAGCTGAGGAGGAACGCAGAGAAAAGGGAAGAGTGTCGGTGTCTAATTTGTAAGATGAGCGAGGGAGAGTTAACCAAGTGGAAAACACCATCTAGAAAACTATGATTAAACCCTTCCACTGTAATAATGAGATCTACTGCAATCCTTTTAACATTTTTTGTAACCGTATAAATTTGAGGTCAAGTCAAATCATTTTAAAGACGTGTAATTTAAGTCTGAGTCTTACTGTGTTTCAATCACTTTGTGGGCTATTGAAGAGTGTGTGTGTGTGTGTGTGTGTGTGTAAAGCTCATCCAAATTCCTGAGCACGATCTCTTCTTTTCTTCTTTTTTAATCTTCTGCGTGTTTTCATATTGAATTTTTTCCATTTTCTTTGATTTCTCTATTTGTCCTTTGATGTTTGTTATCGTCATGATTTTGGATCTGGCAGAGATTAGGATTAAGACGTCTTTTTTTACGTAAATCTGTACGAAGTCTAAAGGTCACTTCCTCAGCTGTTTTTCCATCTTTTCACCAACAAGTGACAATGAGCTTCGCGTGTTCTACACGTTGAAGCCAAGCGACTCGAAGAAGTTCCCATTTTCTCGGTGTGAAATCGTCCGTTTGATTCCTCTAACTGGCTTATGACTCGCCCACAGATTAGTCTTTCGGGAGCCGTTTATGTACCAGCAATATGTGAATTAAATCCAGTGTCATGCAGCCGTAATTACTCGTTTCTCCTTTTTTCTTTTTATCTCCGTGGTTCGTGGTGAATGCGGCTCTATTTTCCGAGTGTGAAATAGGCCGCGCTAACGTGCTAACTGGCTTAAAGCTGCTCTCCGCTGTCTCGGAGACAAATCCTGTTTTCTGCCCCAGAATGAATGAAACAGATTCAACCCATTTAAATTAATGTCATTCTCTCTCTCTCTCTCTTCTTCGGCTGCTGCTCACTCCAAACGACACGTTGCTGAAATCTGTTGCAGGTATATTTCCTATTTTATTTCATTGTAAAACGTGTAAAGATTTGTTGTGGATACAAACAGGAATGACCGCACTTGCTTCACTTTCTGCTCCTGGACTCTCTCTCTCTCACTCTTTGAGTTTGGTCCTTGTCCCATTTGCAAACATGGAGGAGGCTGGGTTTGTGACCTTTTCTGCAGCCGGCCTCCAGGGGGCGATCCAGATGCGAAATGACAGGAAGTTCGTCTCTTCTGTGTGTGAAAGCTTTGACGATAACACAACAACATTTTATTTATGTCCCTTGTCCGAACTACAACATTCTGGATAATTGTTCCCGATGTCCCCGTCGTTAAAGTCGTCACCTCGTGATCTCTGTTGTTGTCGAAGCTCCGCAGCCACTTCCATCCCCTCAGTGTGAAATAGGCTCTTCAGTCGTCTTAACTGGCTTAAAGACGTCCTCCTCTGTTTCAAAGACAAATCCTATTTTCAGCCCTCATCAGTCAAGAACAAACGCAGAGGATGTCTGCGTTTCAATATCTCATTTAGCCGCGCACGCACACACACACACACACACACACACACACACACACACACACACACACACGGCCTGTTGCTACAGCTGCATTTGGAGACAAATCCCTTTTTCTGCTTTGCCCTCTCAGACAAAAAACACTCGTCTCATTTCCTAACCCTGCCTGTTGCACAAGATAAAAGAGGATTGTGTGTGTGTGTGGGTGTGTGTGTGTGTGTGTGTGTGTGTGTGTGTGTGTGTGTGTGTGTGTGTGTGTGTGTGAGGTCAAATGCCTTCGTTTATGTTCCCTCTCTTCCTCTTCTTTCCACCTCCCTCCATCCTCTTCACCTCCTTTGTTTCTTCCTCCTCGAGGCCGAGTTCTGCTCAGTACGTCAACACATGCAACACATTTATTTCTAGAAGCGACCGAGCCTCCAGCCGACAGTGTATTTTAGATTATATGGATATATAACAATATTTAAAAACTACAAAAAGAAAATAAGTAATAATCATACAATGAATATTTTTCTCAATTATTTAATCATAATAAATCAATTCATCTGAATATTAATTAATGATATTGTAATTAGATTAAATGTAAAATAAAATTTAAATAAAGATTTACCTTAAGAGACACGGAGAGTATTTTTTTCATTTCCTGTCTTTTTGGCCACTAGAGGGCAGTGTAAACAAGTTGTAAACACAGAACTGACACGATAACGACTTATAAAGTTGATAACATTAAAATAAAATAGAATATAATAATCGGACACACACAGTCACACTCGTCTCATTTCCGATCAACAGCAGCACACATTTAATCTCCATGCTCTTGCTGTCGTGTTCTTCTTCTGTGTTACTGCCACCTGGTGGACTGGAGTGGAACAGCTTGTTGTAGCTGATGGTTCTTCGTACGTCAGCAGCCTAATTTCTCTAATCTCCTCTAGACCTTTAGACCTTTAGACCTTTAGACCCTTAGACCTTTAGACCTTTAGACCTTTAGACCCTTAGACCGCATCCACGTCACTAAAGTTAACTGAGTAATGACGATGTTAATTAAAAACGTTTCCTCGTTGTGTTAAAAAAGAAGCTGGATCCACTTCATCACATTCACACTGTTTAGTTCTCTGAGCCTCTGTGATGATGATGAAGATGAAGATGATGATGATGATGATGAAGAGGATGATGATGCGCTCTCTCTCTACACTTGTGCCCAAATGCTCTTTTAGTTTGAAATCACAGTGAACAGTCCCTTTCTGGTGATCGGCTGCTGGACGTCAATCAGACACATCTGTGAACAATCTTCATCGTCTTCCTCCTCTGATGAGAAATTTAGTTTTGTGCTCGTGCCAGGAAACTGGTCAGATGTGCAGAGTTATTGTTCAGCTGTGGGGCATTGTGGGAAAAGGGCGTGGCTCGATCGGTCAAAAGGTCCAAATCGTCTGAATTATCATTAAAATACTTCAGACGATCTGACGTCATACATGGGTTGAGAATCTCTGCATCCTATTGGACGACAGACATGACCTAAAGCTTATATAGGACAAAAATTCACGTGACCTTTGTCGATCGTGAAACTTCGGGTTCAGTGAAAACTTGTTTCACAGAGTTTCTGCTTTTTCACGTCGTGATCACATCTTTTTTCTCCGACAGTTGATGAACGACCTTCATCGTCTGAGTCGTTTCCTGTGAGCGAGTCGTTAAAACAAAAAAAATCTGTGATTGTGTCACGTGCACGCCGCTGCAGCGGTGCGCACGTGGTTTTAAAACAAATGTAGAGTTTGTGTTTATCAGTGTTTCCGTCTCTTAACCACGCAGATAAAGCAACTGTGATTCGAACATGTGGGAAAACGGAGAGAGCTGATGACTGAGATCGTATCTGCTGGGAAAGTCCAGTGTAACGCACTCGTTTTCTTTCTGTGTTTTCTTTTCCTTTCTCCATCGCTCTCTCTCCCTCTCCATTCATAATCCTCGTCTCCTTCACCTCCTCATCTTTCCATCCTTCCGTTCTTCCCTTTGTTCACTACTCTCTCTCTCTGTCTTTTGCTTTTTCTCCTGTCATTCATTCTTGGTATTTCAGTTTTTTTCTCATCACTTTGATTCTCAACTCATCTTTTTATTTTCACGTTTGTTTTTCCATTTTTTTCTCAGTATTTCAATTCTATCGTTTCATTTTCCATCGCTCTCTCTCTCCATTCGTAGTTCTTGTCTCTCTGACGTCTGAACATCAGTGGAAAACAATGAGAGAAAGTCGGAGAGGAGCAGGTACTGAAAATGGACAGGGGGTGTTTTGAGTTGGAGGGTGGGGCAGGTGGGTGGAGCTTAATGAACCAGCTTGGAAACAGTGTTTTGATTCGGTCGTGACTTTAAATGTTTTCCTCTGATTGTCATTCTCATCATTTCAACACACACATACACACACACACACACACACACACACACACACACACACACACACACACACACTTGACTCTCCGTCCTGTGGTTAATAGTTTGCACCTGCTTTGCTCTGCTCAGTTTTTTCCAGCTCATCATCCATCATTTCTTTCTTTTTCCCAGTCCTCTCTTCTTCTTCTTCTTCTTCTTCTTCTTCTTCTTCTTCTCGTTACTCTGCGTCTCGTCTTCACTTCGCTCTGTACAAACTCCAGCCTCACACACTCTGACATGTTGGATTCTTTCCCTGACAGATGTCGACATCAGGCGTTTGTCCAGAACCGCAGGTCAAAGGTCACGGCGGCTGAGTGAAGACATGAAGTTGTTTCAGTGTCTGATTCACACGACAGCGTCTGAATCCGAAACTCTGACGTGTTCAAAGTCGTCCGACCACCGTCTAGTTAAAAAGTTTTCTGAACATTTGGTTGTTCAGAACATGAACAAAGATTTTGTTTTGGTTTTAATTTCATTTTGATTAGAAATTTGTTTTTTTTTTTAGACTAGTGCAGCTGAAAATAGTGATGACAGTGCTTTTAGTTCATTCAAATAAAATGTATTTTGTTTAGAGTTGTGCCAAACACAATTAACGTTTACAAAATAAGGGTTTAAGTGTACGGTTGTAAAAACATA
>NC_061505.1:3040055-3095055 GCF_022539355.2 Hippoglossus stenolepis | reverse complement strand
ACATGGTTTATGATATGTTGTATGAATATATGGTGGAGTCCAGCTCAATGTATATAACAGAAGTTGTAGATCAATCAGCTCTGTACATTATATTTCTTAATATATAGTATAGTATATAATATAGTATATGGATGTAGTTTATAATAAAGTATTTGTATATAGAGTCCAGCTCAGTTCATTAGGTTTTTTATATGTAGGCATGATGTAGTTTATTACATAGTATATAGTATTGTGTGTTTATAGAGTATATATTATAGTATGTAGCTAGGGTTTATGGTATAGAATATAATATAGAGTATGTATGTATATTAGTAGAGTATACAATATAAGTTGTGGGTCAGTATAGTTGTTGATATATGATGTTGTGTATGATTTTGTATAGGATGAATCCAGCTCCGTCACTTTCAGCTTCAGTGTCTGGGAACAACGTCAGTGCGCCATTACGCATCTGGGGAGCGCGCGCTCCAGCGGCAGCGGCAGATCCCCGGAGTCAGATGATGAAGAGGAGGATGGTGGTGGTGATGATGATGAAGGTGACGGTGCTGGGTGTGATGGAGGATTAGACCCCGGCTGCTCTCAGTCCTCCCCGCAGAGGTGAGGCTCGGATGGGGGACGGTCACCGGAGGAGCCGGGGACTCGGGAGTCTCTCCGCCAAGACCCGGGTCTCCAAGGAGACCAAGCTCCGGCTGCGCGTGATCTTCCTGGATGAGAGCGAGCGCACGTTCGAGGTGGAGGTGAGTTCTTCATCAGAAGCGCGTGCGTCCGCTCCAAATGACGCACAGCTTCATTTATCCGCAAACATCGCTGCACTTTACTGAATGTTTCTCTATGAATCATATTTCTGTCTGACTATCAGCTGCTCGGAACTTGTCTGTGTGTGTGTGTGTGTGTGTGTGTGTGTGTGTGTGTGAGGGATCTTATCTTCACATCAAACTTTATCCATCTCAGGCTCTGATACTCTTTATCTCCATGGTTATGAATTCACAGCAGCTCATGAACGGTAACAACAGGTTTCTGGAGGTGAATGTTTGTGAAGCTTCTCAGATCCTCTGGAACAATCAGGTTCATTATGGGTTGGAAACGTTTGTCTTCACCAGATTGTGATGGAGCTGCAGACCGATGCTGAGTGTTTCCACTGAGGTGGAGCAGTTTACATCTGGAACATGTTTTAAACAAACAGTGTGTGACTCATTTCCTCCATCAGCTGCCGACCGGACTTTAAAACACAAACTGTTCACAGCTCATTCCCCTGATTTAATGTCATCCATCCATCCTATAAAACACAAGTACAACTATGCATGAAGTATATATACTTGAATTAAGAAAAATGTACCTGCATTTTAAATATAAATACACATCACACACTTTTTAAAAGCTACTACTAATATTAATAAAAGTAACACACTGTGGACAAACTACCAACTGACACCATTTCCAACAGCAAAAGCATTTTTCTGCTTTGTTCATTCTGTGAACTAAAAGTTTTCATATCAACAAATATAAATCAAGATACAACAGGAAATTAACATTAAATAGGTTATGATTTTCACATTTGTTAGAAACTGAGTTAATATTAACTTGTAGAGGACAGATGTTCATGTTATCACGTCCACATCTGCTCTGCAGTTCTTCAACGTTGGAAGATGGAAACACCAACAATTAAACTTTTATGTTAATGCACAAGTGAACATTAAGAAAACGCTTCTAATCTCTATTTGTTACATCTGCCAGCTGTCAGACAGCTGTGTGACGTGTACACATCTGGATCGTGAACACTCTGCTGTCTATGAACTGACATGTGATCCAGTATCCGGGTCAGGAGCAAGACGAGTGACAGGACGAGTCTCCGACATGGTGACGTCGCCTCCGAGGCAGTGATCTAAAAAGAGACCCTCGCTGTGTGTGTGTGTGTGTGTGTGTGTGTGTGTGTGTGTGTGTGTGTGTGTGTGTGTGTGTGTGTGTGTGTGTTGCAGCATTGTTGTAGCTCCATTTTCTCCGCCCCACGCTCGCTCTCTGTCAGTTTCCCAGCAGCCTCTGGGACATTAGCAGCATCTTTAGAAGAGGAGAGAGAGATGGAGGAGGGAGGAGGAATAAAAGAAAAAAAAAAACTGAATGAGTAGATGAGGGCAGAAAGAAACTGATAAATAAAAACGTACATTTTAAACAGAGGAGGTAATAAGTGTGATTTACAGAAATAGTTTTTTTACGGTTCGCTGTGTTTTTCTCGTCTGACCTCGATCTTCAAACCTTCAGGGCAAAACAAGGATTAATGATCAGACAGGGGGAAGAGAGAGAGAGGGACAGAGTGGTGTAAAGACCAGGACATGAAGGAAAAGGTCGAGCGACACGAGTACAAACACACACAAAAACATATTAATGCAAATATACGTGTACCTTTATCTCGTTTTAATTTCATATAGTGACGTGTTGTGTGTCTGTGTGTTACTGTTGAGGTAGCGAGGAACACGATTTGTCGTCCATGTGTCAACAGTGTGGATCTTATATTCAAATCCAACACAAAGTTAAAAAACGTCCTGACACATATGATAAAGTCCTGATCTACTTATCTCAGCATCAAAAAGACAAAAATAAAACGTTTATTTTACAACTTGTTTTCGTCTGACACGACAGTAAAGTCTATTTTCTCCTCCGTTGAAACTAAGTGCTGTGCTGCAGCCATTAGTCTCCAGTAATCACGGGTTAGTCCTGTTCCCGTTATAATCGCTCGCAGCTGCTTCGTCCCTCCTCTTCCTCCATCATGACAAGTTAATGAAGGACGTCCAGTGACCAGCGGCAGGGCGGTAAACACCAGCTAGCAGACAGCAAACTCTCAGAGAAAACCCACAATGCATCTCGGTAATTAGAGAGATGAGGGAGGAAGGGAGGAAGATAGAGGGATAGAGAGGGGGAGGGAGGAGGAAGAGGAAAGGACGAGTTTAAAGGGTTCACAAAGGTTATTAAGTTCACATCATCGACTGTACACAAAGATGGACGATATGACAGTTCACCAGTTCATCCGTTCATCAGGTCGCGGTAATAAAAACTTCATACAAACTCATTACACTAAGTTCTAGTGAAGCTAAGTCGTAGCGCATTTAGCCGTGTTCCCCAGAGTGTCCCTGGACTCCAGCTTTAAGACGTTCTCGATTAAAAAAATCCAATTAACCAATTACCCCCCCCTCCCTTTTCTCTTTAATTCTCTGTCTGGTTTTCACAGCAAAAGGTTTTAGGAGGCGACTTCTTCAACAAAGTGTGCGGTCATCTCAAACTGCTGGAGAAAGAGTACTTTGGACTGGAGTTCAGACACCACAGTGGAAACTACGTATGAAACACAAACACACCTAAAGTTAACGTGTCTGTTGTCGTACACACAAACAGAACATATGTTAAAATACATGTTCAAACTTCAATGTGTGATGTGTTGCAGGTTTGGTTGGAGCTGCTGAAGCCGCTGGCCAAACAGATTAAATGTAAGTCACATTTGCCTTCACGCTCGAGAAACTCAAATACTACCACTACCACTACTGCTCCTTCTAGAACTACAACTACTGCTACTACTACTAATACTTATAATAATGATACTAATAACTTAAACGAATGCAAACGTTTCCTTCTCCTTCTTCTCCTCAACATCTTTTTCTCTCCGTCAGACACCAGCGATCTTTTCTTCAGGTTTATAGTCAAGTTCTTCCCTCCGGACCCGGGGCAGCTGAAGAGAGGCCTCACCAGGTAACAGGGTTTAATTCAACTGATTAAAAACTCATTAAGAACTTAACACTGAATCCATACCGTGTGTGTGTGTGTGTGTGTGTGTGTGTAGGTATCTTTTTGCATTACAGATGAAACAGGATTTGTCGAACAGCAGCCTGACCTGTAATGACAACAGCGCCGCCCTGCTGGTCTCTCACATATTGCAGTGTAAGCATCCAAATACAGCCCAGATAAAGTGTAGATGTCATATCTGAGATATAAAGTTCATATTTACCAGAATTATTTTATTCATGTGACTAGTTCGGTTACTTGAAGCACATCTGGAGGCAAAGAAAAGTTTTTGATTGAACGTTAACACTGTTTCACCGGCGTGTTTGTGTGTGTTTGTGTGTGTTTGTGTTACAGCAGAGCTCGGGGACTTCGATGAGGATCTGGATTGTCAACATTTAGAGATGAAGCAGTACGTCCCCAACCAGGAATATCTGGACCACAAGATCATCAAGTTCCACAAGAGACACAGGTACAGTCCGGACGCTGTGGATCCTCAACGCTTTCATTTCAAAACCTGCAGAAGTTCTTCACCCACTGGTGTTGTGGAAATGTCTCATAAAGCCTGTTGGGGACACGTCCGTCCTGCTCTTGTCATCCCTCCTCTGTCTCTGTGTAGAGGTGCGTCTCCGGCAGACTCGGACATCCACCTGCTGGAGGTGGCGAGGAAGTTGGACATGTACGGCATCCGGCCGCACCCGGCCCACGACGGGGAGGGGATGAGGATCAACCTGGCCGTCACACACTCTGGAGTGCTGGTGTTTCAGGTACGTGAACCTAACGTGCACACTGACATGCCACTACTCTGCCCACAGGAGGCGCCGTTAGCATCTTGGCACTGCAAGAACATGTAGTAGAAACATTCATTGACCCTTGAGAATGAGTTTTATAACTTTTTCATAAAGAGATTCCTAAAGATAGTAAAGAAACAATCACATTTCCCTGTTGAAACCATAAAGATGGACGACATGACAGCTCTGAAAAGTGAAGCCAAAATATACATATATATATATTTGATGATATAAGAAAGAGACGTCATGATTGACAGCTGAGACTGACTCCCGATTGGTCGAGCTTGTGTATGGGTGGCTTCATTTCTGTGCAGTAGGAGGAAGTGAAGACGTGTCGTCCATTTTTATTTACAGTCCATGGTTGGCAACAGGTTGGTCGATGAATGAAATGACAGGGGAAGCTTTCTTTAGCCTGTTATTAGCACTTAAATATACATTTAATCATTTTACCTCTTTGGTTTCCAGGGAAACACCAAAATAAATACTTTCAGTTGGGCGAAGATCCGCAAGCTGAGCTTCAAGCGGAAACATTTTCTCATCAAACTGCACGACAAAGTGGGGGTGAGGACGAGAAGAGAATTCCTTTAAAGAATCGAATACGTGTTGTACGTCATTATTAATCTGTTGTGTGACATTCATGCAGCCGTCCTGTAAAGACATTCTGGAGTTTTCCATGGCGAGTCGGGACGTGTGTAAATCCTTCTGGAAGACGTGTGTCGAGTATCACGCCTTCTTCAGACTTGCAGAGGAACCAACGGCGATTCACAAAACACTGTTGTCCTGTAAGGGCTCCAGCTTCAGATACAGGTGACACACACACAGACACACACAGACAGACAGACACACTCTTGGGGAAAACTGAAAATGAAGCATTTAACGACGTATGAGGATTTATTCTGTGACACGGGCTGGTTCGTATACTTAATGTTTTATTGTGTGTGGCAGTGGGCGGACACAGAAACAGCTGCTGGAGTGTTTGGGATCAGGGGAGAAGAAGAGGTGAGAATAGATTCATCATCATAAGTGGAATGTGTGAGACAAACCCTTAATGCTGCGTCATCTTTTCTTTTCTCCAGAACTTACTGTCAGTCCGACTACGATCCCAGACAGTGTCGGTCGTCTCCTGATCTCCTCACCGACGTCTCCAAACAAGTAATAACAGCTTCAATTCACTGTTTAAACACTGTGCACATACTCAAACTGAATAGCTTTCCTTGATCTTTGTGCGTCTCACCTCTTCAAGATGTATCAGCACTCACATCCCTTCCCCCGGTCGACCCGTGCCTTGGCGATCCAGAGTCAAAACGAGTTGGACCCACATCATCGAGGCGTAGACGACATCGAAATCAGGAGGGGAGGGGCTAAACGCAGCCAATCATCTGTGGAGGTCACCCGGAGGCCGTGGCCTCTCTCCCAGGTCTCGCCCCTCTCTCCTCTGCACCAATCAAGCCCCTCACCGAAGACCAGATCAGCCTCTACATCTCTGATGGAGGACGTGAGGGGCGGACGCATCGAGATGCAGCGCCAAGCCCAGAGGCTGGCCGGGGTCTACGGCAACCGATCGAGACGTCGGCCCAATCCCCAGCCACACCCAGACGCCGCACAGCAGCTGGTTCTTCTTTACCCAAACAGTCCTGCCTACCAGTATCACCCCATCCTCCCATCATTCCCATCAGCTGGGTCCTCGCCACTCAACCGTTACCCCTACTTGACGGACTATGTTGCCGTTTCTTCACTGGAGCGTTTCCCGCAGCCGAGGAGGCGGGAATATGTGACAACGGAAGGCCTATCGCGGCCGTCTTACTACCCACTAGGCCACGATTCGCCGTCTGCTTCACCAATCAGGAGGAACCTCCGCCCCTGTGGCTCAGGCGGGTTGGCCAGAGTTTACCAGCAGGGAAGCAATGGGGCACGGTTCTTGGGCATTGGACATACTGAGGCCGGCCATTACAGTGACGACTGCAATTTCCTCCCAGGGCTGCCTCGCCGCGTAGCGAGCCAACCAGATGTTAAGTTCCATCTCTCAAGGAGTTCTAACCCCGCCTTTAACCCCGCCTCTGAGTTTCGGCCCCTTGGTTACTACCCTCACCTGACCCGGCCCACCAGACCCACCTACCTCCCACTAAACTCCTCCCCTCTGCCAGAACGGCCCACGTCGCTATGCATGATCGGAGGCACAACAGGAAGCTACAGCGACTCGGACCCAGAGGTTTTCTACCCATATTACTGCCAACCACCCCCACTGGGGAAGATGGTTCGGTCCGCTGGTCTAGCCAGGATGAGGTTTTCTTCTGGAAGCCTCCAACTAGACGAGGAGGAAGACGAGGAAGACGAGGACGATGGAGCAGCGAAGGAAAAGGCCAAAAAGGAAATGAAGAGTGAGGAGGAGAATAAAGTAAGAAGTGAGAGAGAAGAGACTAAAGGTCCTGTGAAGATGACAGAGGTCACCTTGTAGATTCTTCTCCACATGGAAACAGATCAACGACACGAGCACATTCAAACCTGACGGATGAAGTGTTCGAACTTTGCCTTGTTCTAGTTTTCAGAAGGTGGAAACTAATTCCAGAACAAGCAGAACCAGCCTCAGCTTTAGCAGAAGAGGTTCGTCTCTAGAAGCTTTAAAGTTTTAAAGCCTGTGTCAATGTCAATGACTTACGATCTTCTGGAAGATGAAGGAAAACTAGATTTTGTGTTGGGTTCTGTGCTAGAAAACTGTGGTTGCTTCTTCTGTTTGGGGTCGAGTCTTGTTCACGTCAGTTTTCGTTTGAAAACACACGAGCTCTGCCACGGATACGTCTGGTGTCACTACTCCGGAGTTTGAGAGGAGAGAAACTGAGATGTTTGGAAACGATGATGTTAAGACTCGCAACCTTTGCTGTGAGGCTCCTATCACTTAACCCCTTGTGGTAAAAAAGTAGCTAGCAGTTTAAAAAGCTAAATGGATAATCAACTACAAGCGGATTGGCGAAGCATCGGAACTATTGTGGTTGTTGTGCGTGCAGACAGAACTGGACCAGAACAAAAAGCCTTTGATTTACCAGTGAACCCACGTTCCCACCATCGGGGAGTGCCTGGGGTTTCCCTGTTTGGAGCTCGAACATCTGGAGGGAACTCGAACATCTGGAGGAACTCGAACATCTGGAGGGAACTCGAACATCTGGAGGGAACTCGAACCTGAGCTTCAGACGTCTGATCAGGATCTGTCTCTTCTGGAGGTTTTCCAGACCAACGTCCAACTGGTGGAAGACGCCGTGATAGACCGTGAAGTCTTTTAGTGGAAACTGATTATTCTCTTATTACTTTGAAGAATTGAATTTGAAATTTAGAGTGTTCCGGCAGTGTGAAAACTTGACTCATGTTTTTGTTGATATTACAGCTGAAATTATGAATAAATTATTATGCAGAAGAAGAAAATACCTCATTCCTAATCTAGTCATGGGGATTTTTTTATGTTCAAATAACACAAATTAAAACTTTTCAAATAAGAAGATGGAGTAAGATGAAAGCTTGTGATTGAAAACAGAATTATTTTTTTAGAAACACAAAGTTTTGAATCAAACTTAAATATTTATTCATAAAACTCTAAGTCCCGCTACAAAAAAAAGAACATTACTGTAAAATCTTACATCTTCCATACATTTCCCCCTCAACAAGCATTATTGTATCCCTTATGATATATAAAAAGTTTTATAGTGTCTTTGGTACAAACGGTCGTTAAAACCTTTATTTACAGCTCCCGTCGCTCTTGAGAAGAACCTGTGTCACTTGTTACGCGATAAAACATCGTGCGTTAAGTTAAAGATGCTTCAACAATCAAGTCCACATCTCAACAGTTTCCCCAACTTGATGCATATCACAGACTTTTCACGAAGCCAGTGGAAGACAGCAGTTTGTTTTTGACGCGTTTTAAACTGTGGAAACTTTGAAATACTTACCGTATGAATCGATTGTATTTTAATCTTAACCGCTGGAAAACCAGAGTGGAAAAGATTTCACCTCAAAGTTTGAACGCATGTCGGATCTGAGCTGACTTCCAGAATCGGGGAGCTGCAAGTGAAAAGTTTTACCGAAGACAACAAAACAAAATGCAATATTGGCAGAGAATCTGTCTCAAGTGCTACCGAGCAAACACAAAGAAATATACAAGGATCAAGGCCGAGACACTGAACACACACACGCGCCTGCCGACGGACGACAACCCTCGTTACACATCATCATCTGTGTGGAACGAAAACATCTCCATCAAACAAAAATGACATCTTTTAGAAAAACGACAGCAAATCGACAATTAAGGCACATGGTGGGAGATCAGGGCGTTTGGGGAGATTATTCATGGAGTTAAGTTTGAATGAAGTCGGACTCACGGCTGCGTCTCACTTTGCTTTCAAAACTTTAGCTTGAGAAGTGACTGGGAAAAAAAAAAAGAACCGGAGAGAGTTCATGACCCTGAAAACGGAAACGAGAACCAAAAGTCCGACCGACTCGCAAATTCAGTTCATTCAAAGTGCAGCCGTCTTTTGATTCCAACGTGGGGGGGGGGGAAAGGTTCAACCAGCGGCAGTGAAAAAATATATATACATAATATATAGTGTATATATTACATTAGTAGTGTGTGTGTGTGTGTGTGTGGATGTGTGTGTAGGTGTGTGTGTGTACAGCGAGGAGACATCGCACAGCAAATCTCCTTCGTATCCAATCATCCAGCAGCGTCACCGTACGGAGACAGTCTTCATTTCACGCTCGTCCTTCTCTCCGTCCGTCCGTCCTTCAGTTGGTCGTGAATCTGTCCGAGAGAAACGAAGGCGTCAGTGAACAAATGATCGGAAGGAGGAAGATTTCGTCTTCGTAAAACAACACGAAAGGACGAGAGCATGAACTCTCTCAGGGGCCCCGGGGGGCACAAGTCTGCTGCCGGGCCCCGAGTGAGTGGCCATGTTTCTCTATGAACTGACGTGTTATTTTTCTAAGAATAATAATTGTCAGATATATTGATAATGAAAAATAATTGCCGGCTGCAGCCTTTAAGTTCCTCTTTGATGGAATAATACGACCCTGCCCCAGTTTCCCTCCGGTTAATTAGGAAAAAAAAAAAGAGAATCAAAGCACTTTGATGAAATACAACTTTACAACAAGAGGAGCTCAACGTGAGCCCGAATAATTAAAGTCTTCAAGGAGATTCTGACGTGGAGTTGAACTACGTGAGCGGCGACATGAGGTCGAGGACCCGGCGTGATGTCGACTAAACTATTTGACTGGAGCTTCGCTTTCAATCGAGAGAACTTAACGAAGACGACAAAAGAAAAGAAAACATTTTACAAATCTGACGAAATGGAGAAATCACGGAAGCCAGCGAGAAAGGAAACAGACAAAGTGAAACTAAAGAGTTGATTGGTTTAGAAAAACGACAACGGACGTACTTCTGGTACCTGGCAATGATGTGTGTGACCATCCTGTCCGTGATGCCTGGACACACGTCCTCGGCCAATCGGATGTTGCGTTCCAGCTCCTCGATGGCCAGGCGCTGCTCGGAGTGCTCCTTGTGCTGCTGCTTCAACTGCACAGGAGAAACAACCGAAACTGAACAGGGAACAATCTGCACCTCGTTTTGAAAAGCTCAGTTTGGTGGTTTTTAAAAAGCAATAATTTGTAAATTTACCGATCGTTTAAATCACGTATTAAAACTTTTGGGGAATTAATCCCCAATACAGAACTCTTTAAAGGTTATTTTTTATTAGGAATTGTTCTTTTTGTCCAACATTAATAGCTTTTTTCTTCCCTTTATTATTTTATTCCCAAATGTTATTTGCTTTGGTCCTGAAATGTTTCATTTCCGTTTTAAACAAGTTTGTTTTTAAATTTGTCTTTGACCAAATGTTCAAATTATAATAATCTAATTTATCTATTTCTCTTTCAACGTGATGCTGTGTACGTCTCAGAAAATAAAACAAAGAGAGATGTGCTTTACTTTATATTTTATGAGTGTCTGTGTACTGACCTCGGTGAAGACAGGGGAGATGACTGTGGTCAGACTGGTTGATTTACTCAACTGCTCCGGAACCTGATGAGGAGGAGGAGGAGGAGGAGGAGGAGGAGGAGGAGGAGGAGGAGGAAGGAGGAGGAGGAAGGAGGAGGAGGAGGAAGGAGGAAGGAGGAAAATAATGAATGTTCAACAATTCAAACAAGGTTATTTTTAAAACTGACTTGATTGAAAAGCAGTTTCTACTTTTGGTTTTCGTGAAATTTAAAAACTTGGGGATATAGAAGATGTTATTTTATCGTTAAAAGTTCGACGATGCACTGATATCACGATGTTCTTGTTCCGATGACACGTGCACTGACCGTTCCGTTGAGAACCTTCCTGCCCTCGGTCTTCTTCTTACGAACGGTGGTGAAGGACCATTCAGGAGACTCACTGTTCTCCTTGTTACTGGACTCACTGCGCGCAGACAGACACACACACACACACACACAGACACTCATGTTACTCAGCGAGCAAAATACAGGCGCTGAGAAGTTACTTCGTCGACGGAAGTAATCTGATTACCTGTCGGAGTCGTCGGAGCTGCTGCCGCTGTGCCCCTCCTCCTTCCACCTCCTGTACCTGTCAATCAACTCGCTGAGGTAGGACGTCTTCTTACAGTGTTTGATGATGAACTTGTGTTTGAGGAGCTCCTTCGCTGTGGGACGCTGCACACACACACACACACACACACACACACACACACACACACACACACACACACACACACACACACACACACACACACACACACACACACACACACACACACACACACACACACACACACACTTATAATTTTACTTTATTATTATTTAAATACATGTATTTATGATATATTTAATGTAAGCTGTTAAATGTTCTTTGTTTGTTAATGTTCCTTTTTTTCAACTCAAATATAATTTAAAACAAGTTTGTCTCAGGTTTAGAAATTTTACTTATGTTTAAAATTATTCATAATCGGTTTATATGTTGAGGAGCAGAAGATACAAATGGAGAGAGAAGTGGAGCTATTAGTCCACCAGGGGGCAGCAAGAAGCAACAGCAATTAAACCAGAATAGAGAAGTTGCTTCAAATGAAAAACACAGAAAATAAAAAAAACTGTATTATTGTTTTTCGTGAATGAAAAACTGTAAAAAAAAAATAAAACTTAAATAAATATATTTTTCATTCCAAAGCATTAACATTACAAAATGCTACAAACAGCAAATGGAAAGTAAAACATAAGAAATGGAAATAAAATAAAGTGTTTGCACACGTGTAAGTCTACGTGTTTGTTTGATTGTGTGAGTGTGTGTCTGTGTGTGTCTGTGTGTGTGTGTGTGTGTGTGTGTCTCTTACGAAGGTGGGGTCCTTGTTGAGACAGGCCTCTGTGAACTCTTTGAAGCTCTTGGAGAATTCTCCGGTGAGCGTCGGCGGTGGAGACTTGGGGATGTGGAAGAGAACTCGCATCGGGTGCATGTCCGAGTTCGGGGGTTCACCTTTGGCGAGCTCGATGGCCGTGATGCCCAGCGACCAGATGTCGGCCTGGAAAGAGACAAACACACACAAATAAATGAATAAATGTAGAAATAAATACAAGTTGAAATACAGAAATAGCTTTTTTCATCATAAAATATATTTATTTTTCATTTATTTATGTTTTAAACTATTTATTTCTGCACATATTTAATTACACTTATGTCATTTTCTGTCCTTTACAGTTTGGAACCGAGCTGCTCCTACGTGCAGGTGAACGCACCTGCAGTCAGGTGTGTGTCTTTTTGTGTAACACCCACAAACCATATGTCAACCTGAACGTGCACACACACACACACAACAAAAGTAAACACAAAGACGCACAACACACACACACACACACACACTCAGGACTTCCACATGCACACAGTTTGAATGTCACGTCTTCTCAACTTGCTACAGCAACCATGTGTCGAGCCCAGGTTAACAGACGTGATCTCACACACACACACACACACACACACACAGTCGGCAGTATCATGTTACAACAGGATGCTCGGCCGCTGTTTGACTGTTAACTCCAGCGGCTCCGACACTGTTACACACTGAGCATATGGCAGCTTGTGCTCAGAGCACAGACACACAACACGACACAACGAGACACAACGCGACACAACGCGTGTTTTCTTGCTGTCTTGTTTGTTCTTTATTCTACAAAAACTAACTTTCTGAAACAGCGCCACATGTGGGCGCATTGAAACTGTACGGGAACAGAGCATAAAATTAAATATTAAATATAATTAAATGAAAACTGAGGCCACACACACACACACACACACACAGACAGACACAAACACACATGAATCAAACCACATCAGGACATACCCTGTTTCCAAAGAACACAAAACCAGACGCGCGCACACACACACACACACACACACACGTGACGTCACCTCATTATTTCATTTCATTTGTTGACTTTGTTCTTGGGCGTCTTTCAGCTCTCTAAACGCTGCGTTTACTTGTGTGTGTGTTTGACGACAGCAGCTGCAGCTCTGAGCGCGGACAACATCTCATTGTTTCACTGTTTGGATTTCATCTCTTTGTGGGACACGACCCAAACGGAGAGAAGACGAGGGAATCCCTCAGAAAACAAAAACACCACGAGATCAGAGATTTATAAATAAACACACTTTGTTGTTGCGAGTGTCCTTTTTGTCGTCGGCCCAGTTTGGGTGTTTCTATGCAAATAGAAGCGGGGAGACTCTGGAAATAATGCAAACGACCTCGGGGGCCAGAGGCAACGAAAAAGATCCACATGGCCGACGTCGTCAAGGCAACAGGCAAACAGGGAGGAAAGCATGTTAAATCCAACATGACAGAGTCTAAAGGCTGTTGTCAGCGTTCGGGGGCCGAGGGTCGGATTTAGAAATATAAATCGTGTGTCGTGTGTTTTACAACCGACTGGAAGTTATTTCATCCACTTCCTTCCTGCTGCCGACGAAACAGCCGGATCAACGGTTCACGGGAATCGTTTCTTCTCGCTGTCCGGAGGTCGCCAGCACGTTTAGTGCACGTGTATAGAAAATGTCCATGTGCACGTGTCTGCAGAAACTGTCCTGTCACCAACGTGATTCTATCCAGATGGCGGCACAGGCATTGTGTGTTTGTGTGCGCTTCTTGTCTCGGTTTTTTTTTTTGCACAATGCAAAGTTTGTTGACGTTGTGCAGCAGCGTGGGATCATGGGAGATGTTGTCTTTACCACCAGTGCTGAGGAAAATCTACCTGACGTGACTCGGGTGCAAATCAGGTGAATCCAGTGGAAGGAAAGAAAACAGCTGACTGGCTGAACTGTGTGTTTTTCTTTCGTCATGCGTCATTTGAAGTTACAGCAGAGACGCACAAAAGCCACAGGGGAAGAGGATGTGACACAACTGAGAGGCGACTAAATGAAACTTCCTGTCACCTTGAATAAAATTGGGGATTTGAAATATGACACAAATGACAGTGAAAGTGTCGTGACATTTAAAACAACCGACCTTGGAGTCGTAGGCGGACTGCTGGATGACCTCGGGAGCCATCCAGAACGGCGTCCCCACGAAGGTTTCCCTCTTGATCTGCGTGTCCGTCAGCTGACCGGCCACGCCGAAGTCCGCCAGCTTCACCTGGCCGTGCTCCGACAGCAGGACGTTGGCAGCTGTCGGAGAAATGAAACAACGTTACTACAAGTGATTCTCAACAATCAGGGTTTGTGTGAGTATTTGCGATGATTGAAAATAAAGTAAAGATGAAATTGAGGTTGAGAGAGAACGAGTTTTACATTGAAATCAATATGAAATTGACATGTGAGGTTTTTAATGTCAGTCGCACCTTTAATGTCTCTGTGGATCTTCTTCTCCGAGTGCAGGTAGTCGAGGCCCTTCAGGATCTCCTTCAACATGGTGGCGATCTGAGACTCGTCAAACGGACCCGCCCGCAGCTACACACACACACACACACACACACAAACAGACACACACACAGACACACAATATTAATTTTTACCATTTTAAAGCTGCTGATTCATCGATCAAATGTTTTTGTTGTGTTGTGTTGTTATGTGTCAGACTCGTTTTCCAGCACACACGGTTGCAACTTAGTGAGAAAATCATAAAACTTAAACCAGGTGCTTTAATTTTTGCATTTTATTGTCTCAGTACAGATAAAGTTTTCTGAATTTGAATCTTGTTGATATCTGATTCAACACTCACCAGGTCCAGAGCTGAGCCTCCACCCAGATACTCCATGATGATCCATAGTTTACTGCCCTGAAGAAGAAAAGAGCGCTCTTCATTTACAGATAATGTAATAAATGAATTAAAGTTGCTGTTCATAACTTATCACAATCATCTTTAAATTAAAAAAGGTATCCAGCGATGTTTTAATGAATCTAAACCCGTCCGGCTCTCACCTTCAGGTAGGAGCCGTAGTACTTGGTGATGTAGGGACTGTCGCACTGACTGAGAACCGTGATCTCCTGCTGGATGTCCTCGATCTCGTCCTCCGCCTCCTCCAGGTCAATGGTCTTTATGGCGACAACGCTCTGAGTGCGATTATCGATGCCTTTGAACACCTGCAGGAGGAGGAGGAGGAGGAGGAAGAGGAAGAAGAGATTAACACACACACCAGTAAAGCTTAAAATAAATTGAGGTAACAACTAACACAATTAAATAAAAAGTGAAAAGTTACACTGTACCTCTCCAAACGATCCTTTTCCGATACGATCTAGTTTAGTGAACAACTCCTCAGGATCGATCTGAGAGCTCTGAGGACAGACGACGACAGACAAGAGGAATAAATGGGTTAAAATTATATAATAATAGTAAAAATATCTTAATTTAGCATTAGAATGAATAATAAAAACAAAACCCAACAGTAAAAACACATCAAAACACTAATGAAAACACAGTAATAAGTTTAAGTACAACATTAGATTGTGTAGTTACTTTGAGAAAATGTATGAGGAAAATAAATGTTATTTGAGTCAACAAAAGTCAAGTAAAGATAAAAATGTTTCCGTCACATTCCCTGTGACTCTCGTTTTCTCTCTCACACACACACACACACACACACACACACACACACACACACACACACACACACACACACACACACACACACACACACACACACACACACACACACACACACACACACACACACACACACACACACACACACACACACACACACACACACGGAAACAAGCATGACAGTTAAAGATAACAGGAACTGAACACACAGCTGCACACACACACACACACAACACACACACGCACAAAACACACACACTCTGTTGCTGTAAAACTCAAAAAGCAGAAACTTTACAGGAATAAACGACACAGTCAGAAACTTATGAAAGTCACGTTTTTACACTTTGTGGTTTTTAAGTCACATTCAAACTCATTGAGCTACCAGGGACGTCACAGAGAGGTCGGGGGTAAATCAGTTTTGGCTCTTTTTAGTTGTCCCATCCACTAACACGGTGGAGGCGGGGTTTAAGAGCTGCCGTGCAACCAGCCACCAGGGGGCGATGGAGATAACTCTGCTACACTTTCAGGAGCCGACATGTCGTTCATCTATATTTATAGTCTGTGGTTTGGACTGGAGAGAGTTAGGGAGAGTTGAGGCCTTAAAAACCACACACACACACACACACACACAAGCTCCTAAAAGTTTTGGAAGAACATTTAATAAACACACACCCACAGCAGTGTAAGATATTCCTGTAATGCTGCTGCCTGAACTTCCTGTGTGAACTAAAACACACACACACACACACACACACACACACACACACACACACACACACACACACACACACACACACGCGACCGCAGCGCTGCCACACCCTCTCAGCAAACACAGCAGTTACTGTCTAATGATACTTTTGACTTTTTCAGCGGGGAGACGAGAGGAGGACGAGGGATCAGACGGAGCAGAGATAGAGACGCTGAAAACAAACAGCGTCTTCGTCTTCTACGTGTGCGGCGGTGGCTCCTCGTCTTCATCCTGAGGGTTTCGAGTTTCACGTCCGTCACGTGTTAGAAACCTCATCAACACGTTTCCAGACATTTGTCCTGCTGTTTTCTCACATGGACTCACTCTGACATTTTACTAGAGAGCTCCGGAGCAACCGACTCAGACATGTCGTGTTCTCACAAGCAGAACCTCCGGAACTTTTCAGGAACATACTCAAACTTCAGTGCAGTTCTGTCATCACAGTCCAATTGTCCAATGAGCATTCAGCTGAAATCTGGCAAAGAATTCACACATTTCTCCCGACGTGTCACAACATTTTAAAAATCACATGCTCCACTCGTCACCTCGAGCCAGTGAGGAAGCTCCGAGACGAGCCACCGAGTTATCGATTGTGCGATGATATAATAATCAACCATTGGGTTTCCCCCTGCAGGGCACGGGCGAGAGACAACTGACCCTCTGTCTCTCTCTCTCTGTCTCTCTCTCCAATCACAGCAGCATCTATTTTGGGATCCTCAGCTCCAGTTGTGTAGTTTTACCTTCGAGCATCACAAGTTTTCTGTGATGTTGCTGAAAACATTTAATCATCTTCTCTTCTTCTTCCTTCCAGGTCACGGTTTCCTCCAGAAACAAACCGAGTACAAACGATTTATCCCGAGAAGCGTTTTCATATTTATGGAAACACTGATGATTATTTGACGTAACTGAAACTTTCTGAGCAGAAACCGAATCGAATGAGGAGGCGACAAAAAGCCAGATTTCACTAAAAACACACAAATTTAATCATTTGAGCCGTTAAAATAAATGATCTAAAATAAATGATTTCAACTCCTTCAGCGGATCGAACAGGGGAGAGGTTTGTGTTTATAGTGAAATAAGTAAAAAAGGTATAAACGTGACTGAGCTTTGAGGATCATGTAAAACTTTGACCTCTCCGTCTCAGTGTGGTGAAACAACAACAGTTAGAGACAAGGAAGTTAAATATTCAACGGCGGCTCAATCATTACAGGACATGTGCGCCGCTGAGTCTCTGTAGATAAATTCTGTTTCTGCACAAACAATCTTCAAGCTGCTGTTGGTTCAACACACGACCTGGGAGTTTTTAAATTTCAGCTTATCGTCCGTTGCATTAGACGTTCAAGGGGGAATTTAAGAAATGCAAACAAACCCACTCTCCCGATTAAAGAGGGACAAGGTGTTTGGTGTTAATGTTTAACCCGAAGACAAAGTTCAGATCGTGTTTCTGGGGAAAAAATCCTTCAACAATTAGACGAAGAGCAGAGAGGGCTCGTTCTCACCGGCCTTGTTTAGTCCGGACTAAAGTCAAGACTCCGAACCCGAGAGAAAACCAACCAAGCCTGACAGACTTCCTGTTTTTTTGTGTCAGTTGTATATGTTGTGATTTTTAAATGTGTCTGGGGACACATGGAGCTTCTCTTTCCTCTTCCTCCTCCTCTTCTTCACGATAATGTCTCATCAACACATGTAACTGACTTCACCTCCTCCCCCGAGTCTTTGTGCTTTATCGTTGCAGATCCAGGATCGAAGCTGCGGTCGCATCGTGGATCATTAACTAGATCGTTAGATATACGACTGTTGATTGATTGAACATTTTTGTCACCGTCCCAAACGGCTCGTGTTTGCCATCCACACTCCAAAAGGTCAAAGGATAAAACTGAATCCACTGTTATTAGATTCTGTAAAAACATCAGGACAGGTTCTCTGATGAAGGCTCATTACTGACGTTTCATGAGACTGAAGATTTAAATAAAAAGGCGGAGCAGAGGTGAAAAGACAGAAGCACACACACACACAGCTGGAGGTTAAGTGGTGATAAGGGAACAGAGGTGCTCAGAGGTAGATTCAGGTCAGAGCCTCACACAGAGGAGAGAAGGAGCACAGACGGAGGCGGGGTCGGGTTTTAAAGGTCAGCGAACTCCTGCCGCTCCGTCTGACACGCAAACATTCAGCTGCTCAGGAAAAACTTGGACGACGCCACGGAAACTTTGTACCAGTGAGTAAGAGAGAGAGAGAGGGAGAGAGAGAGAGAGACCCATGTTTTTACTCACTCAAGTGTGTGTCCAAAAATCCAGACAAAAACAGATCTGTGTGTGTGTGTGTTAGAGGTCAAAGGTCGCAGCTGCTGGGGGAGGAAGTACAAACACAGAATTTCCCTGAAAAAAAAAGCGACGCATCATGTGAATAACTCGCTTTACATTTAAAAACATGACGTCACCGGTTGTGTTTTTCTTCATTAGAAACTCGTCCAATCAAAGTGAACTGTTCTGGTGGATAAGAGTCGATAGGAGTCTTTCATGGAGGTTCTGTCTCTTAGTTGGAAACAAAATCTACTGAACAGACCATGAAGTAAAGTAGAAGGATGCGTTTTGAGCCCGGGAAGAACTCACAGATTCCAAATGACGGGTTCACAGACTTCAGAGAGAAAACAAGTTCTCATCTGAGAGAGAACTGAGCAAAACTATGAGTTCTGACTGTCTGCGTGGACGGTAAAAACTTCATGGCCAACAGCACCAAGCAAATAGCGCTGCTGAACAACGCACCGGGAGCGTTCAGACAGAGGCAAGAGATCAACAGCTCATCAACACCAGCGTCAAACTCACAGCGTTTATAAAGCACTGGAAGTTTTAGGGTCAAAATACTTTTCTGACCTGCTGCTACGTTATGAATCAACCGGATAAAACGTAGGAAACCTTGAATTGGCTTGTTGTGAAATGTTCTTGTGTCTGTGTCTTTATTCAGGAGGGAAACGTGGGACTTTTTCCACTCGGACGTGATGTTGTGACGCGTTCTTCAAAACATCGTCAAATACAGCAGCTATTTTCGCTCACCATAAATCCCACACACACACACACACACACACACACACACACACACACACACACACACACACACACACACACACACACACACACACACACACACACACACACACACACACACACACACACACACACACACACACACACACACACACACACACACACACACAGAGAGAGAGAGACGAGAGAGAGCAAGTGAAGATTTCAGGTTTCTGTCGGGCCGAGCCTGTGATTATGTCACGACAGGATTCCTGAGGAGCTGAGGAAGGTGCAGCCGTGAAAATCACAAAGAGCCGAAGACGAGGAGGACACTCCCCGGTGTCTGATCGAGGCTGTCGCCGCGGATACGCCTGCCGATGGCTGCCCCCCCGATTCCACGATTCACTGCAGGACGGTTCAACACACAGAGCGCGGGAAAGTTTAGCCGAAGCCGCTAAGTCGATCCCAGAGGGAGTTGGAGTTTACCAGAGAGACAGGAAGTCAGGGTCAGAGGTCAGCTGACAGTATCTGCTCTAAAGCCAGGAGAGATTCAGCTTCTCATTTAAATGGATTTCAGCACCGAGACGTTTGAACCCTGATGTTGTTCTTATAAACTTTATTCTGGGAAAAATCCTAAAGTTTTTCAAAAGACAATATAAATACAACAGGTTGTGTTTTGTGTTTAATTGGCTGCACTGTGTTGGAAGTACTTTTACTCAATAACTGTAGTTTCCACATTTGACGTGAATCTATGTACCGATACCACGTCCTAATCTTGTTGCCTCCTGGACATCTTCCATTGGAGGTTTACCAGCGACCTGGGGATAGAGTCAGAAGTCACTGGAGGGACTACATTTCCCATCAGGCCTAGGGACGACTCAGGATCAACCAGGAGGAGGTGGAAAGCGCCGCAGAGGAGGGCGCTTCAGCGACCAAATCCCAGACCAGCAAAACAAAACGGTAAATGGAAGTAAACGTGATCCGAACATCTCGTCCCTTCCTCGCAAAAGCTACAAATTAGGAGCATCCAGTGTTTTTTTGTTGCCAAATGGACATTCTATCAGAGAGTGAGCATCAAACCATCACGGGACAGTAATTCACTCCTGACCCAACGATTACATCACGAGCAGCAATAAAAAGGTGCTTCCGGGAACCTGAGTGGGCGGAGCCATCGTCAGGGTTTTCCCGTACACAACCTCATCAATCAGTTACACAATATAAGTCTAATCACACATGGGTCGTATCAGCTGAGAGATGCTGAGTCACAGTCAGGTTTCATCGAGAGGAAACAAGCCACGGCGTCACACCATCAACCACCAGGGATCCATTTCCTGTTACTTGTCTTTGGTGAAGTTTTTGCATCGTCGACCTCTTTTGCAGCTTCAACAGACACGTCTGTCAGCCTCCATGTTGAAACAGCTGCCGCCAGGTGTGTGTTGTCGTAACCAGCCTGTGACATCACCCCCCGCCTGCCAACACCCCGCCCACCTGGGACAAACAGAGCGAGCTGACAGCCAGTCCCACAGGTCGGCACGCCTGAGAGCCGGACAAACAGGAGGCAGAGTGTTCGACACATTCGCCTCACACACCTTGTTCAGCGGCACAGTCTATCGCCTGGTTTACCTCCAATCGACAAGCCTGGTCCCACACACACACGTCATTTAAATCTGATGTTACGCAGAGTGTGTGACAGTCACCTGCAGTTACACAACAACAGGAAGTCCAATGAAAGATTATAAACCATGCTGAGCAACAATAACACAACACAGGTCACCGTCCCAGAGGCAGATACACACCTCGTACTGAGTGGGCACAGTCCTGTTATAGTCCGTATCATAAGTGGATCTAGATTATGAGCTAAAAATAAAGTTAGAATACACAATGAGTCACCGGGGGACGCATGATAAGCAATTATAGGGTATAAATATCATAGCTATAGGAAATAGAAGCACGATAAATTATCATAAAGTCTGTACCAGCACAAGCGTCAAGTCACTATATCAATAACAGAGACGTCTTAGGAATATAAACACCATAACATCTCTGTAAACTCAGTACAGAGCATCACCATCATCACATTATAATAACATATGAATATTATAAACACGACAGTAACATTATAATTCACTATATTTCTCTTATGGGGCAAATCTTCAGAGAAAAACAAATTAAAAGTCACATTTTAAAGCATTAAATTAATATTTAAGGATTATTTTTGTGAAACAAACAGAGAAATTACTGTAGATTAAACTGGCAGGGTCGTCCAAGGAGGTCTGAACATCATTAAGTGTTAAACTCAAGTTGGAGCAGCACAGACACATATCAAGTCACTACAGGGTCAGTCGATATAAACACTGTAAACTCACTGTTCAGTCAGTATGAAGAACATAAATCACATTATAAGCAACTATAGATTCACTATAGTGATATTTTAAGAGATTAAAACATCATTAATTAACTTTAAACTCAATATGGAGTCACACTTTAAGTCATTTAATAAATAATATAAATGTATTTAGAGGGATAAAACTGCTGTAACGTCACTGTGGACTCACTATGGAGTAGAAAAGGTACATTTTAAGTTACTTTAAGTGTTTTATAAGAGATATTAATAAACTCACTGTTAAGTCAGTACGATAACCACATTATAAGCCACTGTTGATGTATTGTGATATTTTAAACTCACTGATAACTAGAAAAGTAACATTTTAGGTCAATTAGTTGATATCTAGCTTTTATTTATAAACATAAAGTCACTGTTAAGTCAGTATGAAGTTTTAAAATCACATTTTAAGTCACTTAATTGATAATTAAAGACATTTTAAGTAATATAAACACCATAAAGTCTCTATAAAGTCACTATGGAGTAGGACAGGCCCATTTAAGTCACTTACTTAATAATATAGGTGTATTACAACACATTTAAACACCATAAAGTCTCAATAAACTTAATTTGGAGTAAAAAGGTCAAACTTGAAGTCACTTAATGAATAGTATAGTTGTATTATAATACATTTAAACACCATAAAATCACTATAAATTGAATAAAGAGTATAAAAACCCAAACTTTAAGGCAGTACATTAATAGAATACGTGTATTTAAAGACATATAAACACCATAAAAAAACACTTTAACCTTCCAAACTCAAGTCTGAGTAAGAATATTGTTCGGACTGAATCAAACCGCGAGTAAACGCAACGAGCTGAACCTGAGGATAATATCCGGGAGTTCACAGAGTTTGGTTTTCAAACAGCTGCTGGGAAACAGATGTTGAGCAGAAGGAACCGAGCTGCTGAGAATCGAGCTGTGAATCCACCTCCTCACTCACCTGCATACCAGGAACCTCCATGGCCACTTCTTCTGCGTCCGAACGCCCTGTTCCTCCTCCAGCTTTCACTCGTTCTCTCCTTCTGCTTCTCCTTCTCCTCTCTCGCCTCCTCTTCTCCTTCTTCTCCTGTTAGTCCCCACTTCGACCTAAACTCGAACGTGTCCCCGGGACCAAAGAGACGAACACGGGTTTTTAACCTGGTGCGGTTCGAGTCCGACAGAGCAGCAGGAGGAGGTTTGTTTGTGTCAGAGGCCTCAGAGAAAAAGTGAGGAAATGAAACAACTACACACACACACACACACATACACACAATCACATACACACTCTCACATACACACACACACACTGACAGAGTGTGTACTCACAAAAAGTGTCGAACGAACGAGGAAGATGACGAGGTGGTTACTGCCCCTTTAAAGGAGGAGCCACCCACTGTTCCACTGCAGGAGGTTTTACTGCCCCCTGCTGTTTAGAAACCGCCAGTGCATCTGTCTCCAAGTTGGAAATCAATAACAAAATTTAAGTTAAACTCGTAAAGTTGCTTTTTTTTACTTTCATGTACGTTAACAAAATAGACAGAATATTCTCTTTAAATAATCAAGCAATATTTGTATTGTAATAGTTATGATCATCATTATAATTCATAAATCCATATAGCATAATTAATGAATTATTATCATAATTAAACAAACTTCTTGTTCTGTATTTTTTTATGTAATGAAAATGCAAATGAGATGAGAATCTTCTTTTTCGTGCTAGAACAATTTTTGAAAAACTTTTTTTTGGGGGGGGGTGGGATCAATCAATGAATTGAGGCTAGTGTTACCTTCAGGTACAACTTGGAAACTTCAAGATCTACACTTTGTGTTGTTTATGTACAAAACAGGAAAAAAATTGCAAATAAGAAATAAAATATTAATGTTTTCAAAAAGAAATTGAGGCTCAGGTTGCCTTCAGGGGAAACTCGGAAAGTCCACTATCCTTGATTCTACTGCATGAACAATAAAGTACTGGTCCTCGGATGGTTATTTTTCCTACGCTCCTGGAAGGCACCGTCAAGGTTCTGTGTGACGTCAGGCAGGAAGTGGGGTGACAGGGGGCGGAGCCCGGCAGAAGATGGCGGCTCCTCGCTGCAGGATCGACCCGTGCGGCGTCATTTGTCTGCTCCTGACGTACTTCAGCGTGTTCTACGCGGACTACGTGGTGGTTCGGTATGTTCTCATCCCCACGTTCTCCGGCAGGTCGGTACTTTTCTCTTCATGTCGTTAGAACCGTGCAAACATGGCGCCCGCCGCTCCGCGTCCATTCATCTGACAGCAGCGGCAGGTTCTGCTTCCTGTTGGTTTGTAGAACCTCGTGTTAGAGACACACGAGACTCTAGTTTGTTTACGAGCTTTAGAACCCGCAGCTTCTTCTCACGCGCACCGAGCGTCCATTCACTATATCAGTGTTTACTGCTCGTCTGCGAAGTACGGTGGCCCCGAAGGGCGCCTGACAACAACACTGGGAGTAAACAGAGCCACAACAACACAACGGATCAGAAAGCACAGTGACAGGTCGCAACAACACAACAGATCAAACCATACAACAAATCAAGATACACGACAGATCAGAAAAACACAACAACAAATCAAAATACACAGTGACAGGTCGCAACAACACAACAGATCAAACCATACAACAAATCAAGACACACAACAAATCAAAATACACAGTGACAGGTCACAACAACACAACAGATCAAACTATACAACAAATCAAGATACACGACAGATCAGAAAAACACAACAACAAATCAAAATACACAGTGACAGGTCACAACAACACAACAGATCAAACTATACAACAGATCAAAACACACAACAAATCAAAATACACAGTGACAGGTCACAACAACACAACAGATCAAACCATACAACAAATCAAGACACACAACAGATCAGAAAAACACAACAACAAATCAAAATACACAGTGACAGGTCACAACAACACAACAGATCAAACCATACAACAAATCAAGACACACAACAGATCAGAAAAACACAACAACAAATCAAAATACACAGTGACAGGTCACAAAAACACTACAACACATCAAAATACACAACAGATCAAAATACACAACAGATCAAAAGACACAACAAATCAAAATACACAACACATCAGAAAGCACAGTGACAGGTCACAACAACACAACAGATCAAACCATACAACAAATCAAAATACACAGTGACAGTTCACAAAAACACAACAGATCAAACTATACAACAGATCAAAAGACACAACAAATCAAAATACACAACACATCAGAAAACACAGTGACAGTTCACAAAAACACAACAAAATAAAAACCACTGACAATTCTGTAGAAACTCAACAACAGATCGACGTGTCTCTGTGTTTCAAACTAAAACAGAACCGTGTGTGTTTGTGTGTAAAGCTGCAGTTCTTCTGTCCCCCAGCGTGTGGTGCAGTCTACACGGATCAGTCTTCAACCTGATTCTGCTGCTGCTGCTGGCCTGTCACTCCAAAGCCGTCCTCTCAGATCCTGGTCAGCAAAATGCCCACAAATGTTTATATCTAACATTAGTATTAGATTTGTTTGTGCTTCGTGCGTTCAGTTGTGCGTTTGTTGTGCGTTTGTTGTGCAGGTAAGGTGCCTCTTCCCGACACGGCCATCGACTTCTCAGACCTCCGCTCGCAGTCGTCTCGGATGAGCGAGCGGGTGAGTGACAAACTATAAGATAATAAGATTTAATACTTTCATGTGGATTTTAAATTTTAAATTGAACAGAGTAAATAACAGAGAGGGAACATGAGAGACTCTGATTATACGTCTATTATTAACAACTGTGTGATTATCTCCGACTGACACTCTGCTAAGAACCTATACTTACCTGTGCTCTGCTCCCAGGCCTGTTATTATCAGCTTCATGACAGACGCGTTGCTCTGAGTGTCTGTGAACACGTCACAGTCTCATTCCTGCTGAAGATCCTGTTGCTTTACTCTGACGTCTCTGTGGTTATTAAATGCGCCTTCAGGGCTGCGAGGGCTGGACGGTGTGCAGTCGCTGTGAGACCTACAGACCTCCCAGAGCGCACCACTGCCGCGTCTGTCAGAGGTGCATACGCCGCATGGACCATCACTGTCCATGGTGAGAAGACGCCGTCCAACCATTTTGTTTCATGTTTCCACTTCACCTCCTGCAGCACCAGGTCTCCCTCTCCTGTTTTCTTTTATTCTTTTGTCACCTTCAGCTTTCTCTCACCCGTTTCCTTTTTTTTTTTGTTTTTAGGATCAACAACTGTGTCGGGGAACTAAACCAAAAGTATTTCATCCAGTTTCTCTTCTACACTGGTGAGTCACTGTATATAAACCGGTGAGTCGACGGCAGGTTTATGGCACAAACTCACGAGACGTCTCCTCTAAACCACAAAACAACCAGACAAAACTTTTAAGCATTACTGAGAATAAACCCTGGCAGCTTCAGGGAGTATTTTTAAATGCAACCCAACAGTTATATTTGTATAATAAGCGATAGAATAAGTGTCCAGAATTCAGGGCGTATCGAGAAAACACGTTTTCATTTAATATTACAACCTCTGATGACTTCTAGGCTCAGACGTTTCAATTATCTTCGCTGCATAACAGCAGTGAAAAGCCAGCCTCAGCACCAGCGCCACCTGGAGGTCAAGCTGCTGATTAGGTGACTGTGGTTGTGTCTTCCTGCGCAGGCATGGCCAGTCTGTACTCCATGGTGCTGGTGGTGTCGGCCTGGGTGTGGCGGATAAGGAACGAGAGAGATGGCGACGCAGAGAAAGAAGGAGAGGAGACGCCGAGCAAACACCTGATCGTGTGAGTGTAACAGCCGGGATTTCAAATTAAAGGTCCAGTGAGACAGAGGCTGAGTTATTCTCTGTTTTCTCTCCTCCTCAGCGCTCACTACATCATCCTGCTGGTGGAGTCGGTGCTGTTCGGTGTGTTTGTCATGGTTATCTTCTACGATCAGGTACACACACACACACACACACACACACACCACACACACACACACACACACACACACACACACACACACATTCCCTCTCTGTGTGTGACTTCATCCCCCAGTAACCTCACAGTAATATCTCCTTTTGTTCCAGTTAATCTCCATTATCACGGACGAGACTCCGATAGAGCAGATGAGGAACAGACTGATGATCAAAGACAGAGGAGCCTCATCTACCTCCTCTTCCTCCTCCTCCTCCTCCTCCTCACAGCTGCCCCACCCGCCCTCACACACCCGCAAGCCCAAGCTCGCTCTGCTGCGGGAGGTCTTCGGACGAGGTGGGTTTGTGTCCCTCGTCCACATGTCCTGCTCCGTCCGTGCGTTACGTCTTTAAAGATCACTGATTCAGATTTATGTTCTCTCTCCAGGTTCAGTCTTCTTTTGGTTTCTTCCTCTCCACTCCAACCCTCCGTCCGTCGGGGGCGTCTCCTACTCGGCCCTGCCCGACTACGACGTCTGACCTTTGGTCTGTGAGAGAGGATGAGGAGCAGATGGCGAGGAAGGTTGTGTGTGTGTGTGTGTGTGTGTGTGTGTGTGTGTGTGTGTGTGTGTGTGTGTGTGTGTGTGTGTGTGTGTGTGTGTGTGTGTGTGTGTGTGTGTGTGTGTGTGTGTGTGTGTGTGTGTGTGTGCGTTTACGTGTGCGTTTACGTGTGAGAGTCAATTTGCTGCCTAACTACGATGTCTTATCTCTGGATCTTTGGCGACGAAGAGGAAGGTGGACGAAGGGGATGGAGACGGGGGATGATTGAACTGAGAGAGTGAGTGTATCAGATGAATGTGTGTGTTTGTGGTTTCATCCCCAGGGAAAGAAAAGTTCAGCCTCAGACTCCAGACTCATGGAAATCTCTTTCCTGTCTTTCCTGTGATGAGGGAAGAGCACTGACGCTCCTTGTTCTGTCTCCGCCTGCAGATGAACAACCAGCATTCTCTTCTCATGGAAACTTCTGATTTTAATATTGACTCTGGGGTTTGACTGATTCCGGTTTAGCAACATAGTAAAAGTCTGAGTCTGTGCAGGAGGGATCCTAGAGTCGTGGTTTTGAGGTCCCGCCCATAGACACTCTCAACCAATCGTCAGTCAGTCTCTATATATCATCAAATAACTCATTAAAACCAAACTTATCAGAAACTAAACCCTTTGGATAAGAACGACTTAAAGTGACAGAAACCATCTTCCAAAAACATTATGCAATAGAAAAATGGAATGTGTTTACCACTAGGGGGACACTGAAAACGGTACCAACATTCACAATCCACCATCTTCCTTCTACTGTTTACTTTCATCGTGCAGCGCCATCTATTGATGGTTCTGCTCACAACTGGTTCCAGGACTTCTGAATGGAACCAGTTGAAGAACCCGAGCTGATTTCTTCGGAAAGTGTTGTCAGTTACTTCATTAAAAACGTCTTTGAGCAGCTTTGCGGGAAAAAAAGGGAAATCTCCGACAAGGAGGACCCCTAGTGGTAGGACGAGATTCTTTGGTGACGATTAACCCACCGACTTCTGGTTTCGACGTGTTTTAACCCAAGTGTCAGTCAAACTCCAACCAATGTCTTTTTATGCTAAGAGACGTTTTAGGACGTCAAGTTTCTGAGGTCGGGAGCCGAGAGCCTCGACCTCTGATCGTTGAGAACTGTGAACGCTGAGAACACGTTGGTTACTGAATTTTGTTTATGTTTACCAAAATTACAAAGAAATTATTTATGTTATTTTTTTTTTTTTGCACAGAATCAAATTCTGTTTTCAATTCTACTTAACGTTCAGGTCAAGCTTTAAGAAATGACTCGGGATGCACTGATGTGGAGTTTTTGAAGGTGATGTCAAATATTTTCCCATCAGGTGAAGCTTTAACATTTTTGCCTGTAATCGGGGAAAACACGCACTGTTAACAGTATTCTGTTAAATCTAAGTGAAGGGATGATTCTTAACTTATTTATTGTTTCTGAATATTCTGTGGAAATTTCTCTATCAATAACTGTATTTTAATGTGACGGGTGGAGCTGCCTTTTGACGCTGATCTGGGTTTAAATTTGCTGCTTCTTTTTTTTTACGTGGATCTATGTAAAGTTAAATAGCATAAAATGTCAGCAAAAAAATTATCTTAAATGTCAACAGGTATGCCAGCAATTTTTTTATTTGGCTGAAGATGTACTCGCATCCTTTATGAAAGTAAAACCACTTTTTCTGGTTCATGTCCCAACCACTAACATGGAGGAGGCAGGGTTGTATGACCTATACCGCAGCCTGCCTGTAGGGGGCAATCCAGATATTTTGGCTTCACTTTTGTGTCGGCCAGTGTCGTGGATTCACGTTAGAAACGGATAAAAACAGTCGGACACAAAGGCAGCTTCACCCGCGAGTGTGTTTTTATGAATGTGTATATAGATATTCTGAATTCGGTGTTTGACCTGAGTTTAACTGTTTATGATACACAAGGGAACTTTATGTTGCAGTGGGTTATATTAATTTATTAATTTAAGTAAGTGTCGTGATGATGCTCCTTTTAAAAAAACAACAACTGCGAGTTGGGAAATGAAATCGCACATTTCCTTATTTATGGACCAATATGGCTTTTTTTAAATATATTTTTCATGTTTTCAAGGAAAATCTAATTCCTGATTTTAACTGATGATCTATTTTAACACATATTAACCACATACAAATCATTTGTCCTCTAGTCTCTCAACAAACAAACTTTAAACTCTGTGAGATGTTAGCAGTGGTTCTAAGAAGCAGGCAGTCTTGTAAAACTGCATTCACACGCTGGGTATATTGGCTAATATTTCACTGCGTGTAAAACAGCTAGCTATGCAGTCAAGTGAGCTACTGGAGGTGGAGCTCATTATCTCAGAGCTGGAGGCACAAATAGCAAAAAACTCGTTCGACCAGAAAGCTCCTCAGAGGACTCCGTGTCCCCTCAGAGGACACGGAGTCCTTTCCCGGCCAGTCGCTGGAGCCGCTCGTGATCTGTTAACCATCTCGCTCGTGATGTGAATGCATGTTTTTGTTTCGCCGAGGCTTGACGGGACAAAACGTCCTCCGAGCTCAGGGGCCTTACATCTTTTACAGTGTTTAAATTAGGCTGTAGAGTTGGAGCGGAACCTCGAGGGAAGAAGGGGCGGAGCGTGTTGCTTCGGTGTTGTACATAAGAAGGTTCATATTTTATATTGACGATGTGCAATTCTCCTGAAGGGAATGTTACTGAACTCCGGGCTCTGTTGGAACTGTTGGTTTTCTATCACAATTTGAGTAAAACAATGTTTGAAATGTTTTTGTGAATTAAAGAGAGAGGAGGGGACGTTAAGTTCAGTCCAGTTTTCTGTCTTACAAGTACATGACACCTTAAAGGACATTTCAAACCGAATGTGTTCTGTCCAGGTGTGTGGTAACTATCAGGGTACTGGCTTGCTTGTTTGGTTCTGTTGACAAAATGCAGTCGATATTTATTTTGTTTGTATCAATGTTGATCAAAGGGGTGCGCTTGTTTCGCTTTGTCCACATCGGTGCGGTTGCTTCCTGAACCACTGATCCGATCTCTCTATCAGACACGGCACTATTCATTCAATCTCATAATCATAATCCAACAACATTGCCTTGCCCACTGTTTAAGGAAGCAAAACGAGCGCACCCCATTTGCTGTTTTACTTGACAGCGGGAAGGAATGTGTGAACAAACAAAGAGGCCACGAAATGAACACTTCAGCCACCAGCCAACACTTGACTTGCACCTGATGCTGAACTTGGAACGTCATTGATTTCTGCGGCCGAACAAGGGAACAGAACCAAACTAACAAAACGTCCCACACTGTTTGAAACTCCTTTCGGAATCAATCAGGTTATTGAGACAACTTTTAATGTTCATGTTTTCCACACTCAGCTTTGTCTCCTGAGGAACTTTCCTCAGCAGGTAAAACTTGACACTTGTTGGCTGATTGGTCGAACAGGTGAGTTTCAAAGCCCTGCGAACAAAACCAACAGAGAGTTTGATATCATGTGGCTTCATGATGAACAAGTTTACAATCTACAAACCGTGACCTGTGTATTATTCCTATTGACATGCTGCTCTTGCTCGTTCAACCGGAAGTAAACCTGATGTCTTTTCAACTACTCTCACTCTTTTTGTCCTTTTTAAAGTGTTGTGAGTGCTTCAGAGTCATTCTTGATTTTAAAGATTATGTCTTGGGGGATATGTAGTTGTTGGTGAGAGATAAAAGAGAAAAGAAAACGGTGATTTCATTTTTTCATTTACAAGTTACAAGCTTAAAAGATTTTACAATCAACACCCACCGACCACGGTCTCCGTATTAAGAAATTAGTGACTCCTGTCAACGACGAGCTGTTTCCATGGCAACACATTAATGACGCCTGCAGACCACTGTTTCCATGGTAACAAATTAATTATGTCTTGGGGGTGATTCACAGACAAACAATATAAGTCAACAAGGTTTATTTAAAAAGGCAACAGCAGCAAAATCAATCCACAGTTGTTAGTTGTTCAATCTTTTAATTTACAGGGTACAAGCTTGCACGGTTATACAATTAAAAACTCAGACACCTGAGAAAAGTGTAACAAATTAATGACTCCCGTTGACTACGGTTTCCATGGTAACAAATTTCGTGCACGAGTGGATAAGTAACCACACTGAAGCAGCAGGGGTCACCAGTGGCTGTAATTTCCAGTTACACCTTCCCCAGTAACGTCAGATTGGCGCTGGATGGCAATCCGTAAATCACCAGTTTGTTTTTAATCTGGAGGAGAAAACAGAGCGATGCTGAGATATGATCATATTTGTCTTAGATGTGATGGTATGTGTGTCAGGACATTAACTTGAGTAGAGTAACTTGAGGACTTGTACTTTCTAAATTAAGTTCTGCTCTTAATATACAGTGCATGCTTGAGACAAATTAAATATCTGCTCTTCAGCTTCTGTGTGGAAACAGGAAGAAAATACAAATTGGAACAGTGACATATTTGAAGTGCCTGTGTGAAATCTGATGCTCTGACAGGATGTGTGGTTTCGATAGGAAGACACCGACCTGCTGTACGACCGTACTCCTGATGTATTCCTCAGTCAGAGCCACCACAGAGGAAATCCTCGCCGTCAAGCGAATGACAACTAGAAGGACAGTGAATCAACAGGTCAGGCCAGAACCAAAAAAACATATTTAGGAATAGGAGTGGAGCAAGAAGTTCTTTCACACAATAGCAGCAGTACTGAGTTCAATGTTTGTATCTGTGCCAAGACTGGGCCAACGTTTCCATTCTCACACACCGGTTACAGGTCGACTAGTTTCTTTAATCACACAAGTCGAACATTTCTCCACACAAAACACAAGCAGTGACACTTTTTGTGGGCGTTTTACCTTTTGTGGGTCAGAAAAACAATGGACACTCAAATAAGGTCATAATTTATTTGTTGATAATACCTGTGTGATTACTCTCACAAGAAAAGTAGCCGATAGCGAGCTGTACTTCAGTAAATTATATTCAAGCCCTGACAATGTGAGAGTTGTAGTGGTTGATATAGTTAGTGGTGTAGTGATAGAGTGAATGGTGGTCGTACTTTGTTGGGATGATGACGTAGGTCCCGGTAAAGTTGTAGGGGTTATGGCGGTGATGATGGTACTAGGTTCGGTCCCTGGTGGAGGTCCCGGTGAAGTTGTGGGGTTATGGCGGTAATGATGGTACTAGGTTCGGTCCCTGGTGGAGGTTCCGGTGAAGTTGTAGGGGTTGCGGTAGTAATGATGGTACTAGGTTCGGGCATTGGTGGAGGTCCCGGTGAAGTTGTAGGGGTTACGGCGGTAATGATGGTACTAGGTTCGGTCCCTGGTGGAGGTCCCGGTGAAGTGGTAGAAATGACGGTACTAGGTTCGGGCATTGGTGGAGGTCCCGGTGAAGTTGTAGGGGTTACGGCGGTAATGATGGTACTAGGTTCGGTCCCTGGTGGAGGTCCCGGTGAAGTTGTAGGGGTTATGGCGGTGATGATGGTACTAGGTTCGGTCCCTGGTGGAGGTCCCGGTGAAGTTGTAGGGGTTGCGGTAGTAATGATGGTACTAGGTTCGGGCATTGGTGGAGGTCCCGGTGAAGTTGTAGGGGTTACGGCGGTAATGATGGTACTAGGTTCGGTCCCTGGTGGAAGTCGTGGTGAAGTTGTAGGGTTGACAGGTAATGATGGTACTAGGTTCGGTCCTGGAGAGTCGCAGGTGAAGTTGTAGGGGTTACGGTAGTAATGATGGTACTAGGTTCGGGCATTGGTGGAGGTCCTGGTGAAGTTGTAGGGTTACGTGGTAATGATGGTACTAGGTTCGGTCCTGGTGGAGGTCCCGGTGAGGTTGTGGGGGTTGTGGTAGTAATGATGGTACTAGGTTCGGGCATTGGTGGAGGTCCTGGTGAAGTTGTAGGGGTTTGGCGGTAATGATAACTTGGTTCGGTCCTGTTGGAGGTCCGGTGAAGTTGTAGGGGTTGCGGTAGTAATGATGGTACTAGGTTCGGGCATTGGTGGAGGTCCCGGTGAAGTTGTAGGGGTTACGGCGGTAATGATGGTACTAGGTTCGGTCCCTGGTGGAGGTCCCGGTGAAGTGGTAGAAATGACGGTCCTAGGTTCGACCCCTGGTGAAACTTCTCGTAGAGTTCTTCGTTGAGTTTTTGAAATCACTTCGGCTGTACTTGTGAGAAATGATGGATCTGATGGAAAGATAAAATACGAGCCGTGCTCAACCTTTACCTGCGTATGAATTCAGCAGTGGAATTTGAGACGTGAACAGACAAAGGAGGGTGTATCTCACCGTTTCCAACACTTACGATGACACATCGCAGCTCAGAGTGATACTTTGTTGAACTGAGGAAATGAAACACAATTAAACCAAATAATCACTTCAGCTTCCTTTCCAACTGTTTGGTTGTACTTGAACTCTTGTTCTATGTTCGATACTCTTTCCACAGTTTCATGTGCAGAGGACAAAAGTACTGACTTGGAAAGTGCTTGGACGATGAAGCAGATGGGTTGGCTCTCTCCATCTTCGCTCTGAGACGGCGTCCAGCTCAGCGTAAACTGACCTGGTCCTGAGCTGGTCTGGTTCACGTTGTGCGGCCCGCTGAACAGCAGCTCAGAGACCCTTTAACAAGCGGCAGAAGAAAATGATCTTAACGTTTTACATTTTCAAAGCCACTGTGTTACAGAGGTTCCCGTCTCAGTGACATCTTAAACTGAAATTGGCCGTTAGCTAAGCCTCAGATAAATCTTAATCAGAGACTCAATTTCTTTCTTTTATTTTTTCGAGCAGACATTTAGTCTTCTAACAATTTAGTAAATACATGGATCTATTCACATTTTTATCTGAGTTTTATTGGACTGTAAATAAATATGGAAATCCCGTCTCCACTTCCAGAACATCCTGGAAACGAATGCTGCCATCTTGTGCCGATGTCGTAATTTGGAACCAGTGTCTGTATAGTAGCAACTGGGGGGTGGAGCAGTGTTACTGAGGTCCTGTCACATGTGTTACGAGTCAGTCTCAGCTGTCAATCATGACGTCTCAGCCTGTTTTTACATCATCAAATAACTAATTAAAATCAAACTGATCAGAAACATGAACAGGAACTAATGACTTAAACGACCGTAATTTAACAGAAGGTTCTGTCCCAATGTCTAACGCGGATTTAGATTTTCCTTTTTACTCACGTGGAGAAAGTTGCAGCTGCTTTAATGCTGATGTCAAGGGTCTGATTGACGGGGGTGTGAAGTCGAGCTCTGTTGGCCGGTGTTGGAGGCAGGAACGCTGGCAAATACAGTCCCTCTGTGCAGGATGGCACCGCCGGATCCACTGGAGCGACACAAGACAATCAGCTGAGTAAGAAGCTAATTATGCACAAAAAAACGATGTCCTCTGCTCACCAAAGATCAGTGAAACTCAAAGAGATGCAAATCACCCTGTAAAACATCAGCTTTTACCTTTCAAGACAAACTGGACGGGTATCGCACTGACAGGGAAGCTGCTAGGTAACGTCTGAGTCCCGCTGACACTAATCAGGTTGATAGTCTGCCTCGCAAAGTCCTCCATCACCAGCTGGACTGCGTACAGACCTTCATTGCTGCTGCTGGTGGAGCTGAATGTCAGATCACAAGACTGCAAAAGGACGTTGATTAGCTCCAGACAACCCGTCGTGTTGTCATCACCCTTATTCCAGAAATCATGGCAAACACTTGGTTACTCACGGGTGAGAGGTCGAGAACAGACGGCGGCGTGCAGGGGCTACACTCGAACAGTTCTGCGTTTCCATATCTACATTTGACCTCGTCTCCATCAGAGTCAAACGCCAACAGGTTGATTTGTCTCTGACAGTTTGAAGGAACTCTGGGAGAGAGAGAAACCAACATTTTAGCATCTGTTTCGTGATCTCTGGATAATGTGTAAGTTGACATGGAGACACGTTAGCTAAAACTCTTGACTATGCAACACTGCCTGTCACGACTAAACAAAGCATCGCTGTATAACCTTGCAAATTAATTCACCCTTGCATCTTAGAGCAGGAGCAAAGACTATATCACCTAAACCCTGAGGGGAGGTGTTTGGCATTGAGCGTTTTGGGATCCGCAGGTGACAGGGACAGGTTAGTCGTCCTACCTCAGCGCCGGCAGGATGGTGGTTCGGGGTGATCTGTTGACGTGGCCCGTGTCTGATCGGTTCCTCAGCTCAACCAGAGCTTTAGCTCTCACAAACACGATGCCATTCACAATGTTGTTTGTCCACATAGCACGGCTCAACCTGCGGTGGACATTTGACAGGGAAGTCGGTCACTACTGTGCTACATAAAGTTCTCATGCTTTGTGCAACTGTGACATTTGTGGAGGTACATTTTTTGTTGTTTTGGACACAGTGGAGGAGCTTTAAAGGAGACACTATGCTCATATTCAGGTTGATTGTTTTAATTTGTGTTATTACTTGACATATATGTGAGTATTTCTGTCTGAAACACTTGGTTTTAGCTCCTGTCTCTGAAAAAGACATCAAATGTCTCCTTTAACTTGATTCATTAAGAATCAAGCTCCGCCCCTCGCCTGACTGTTCCCCACATGTTCCTGTTGCTGTGAACGAGTCGGACCAGAACAATCTCCTGCTTCTTCACATGAGAAACACAAACTCCAGAAAATTTCCAGACACTATTTTCTAGACATTTTCCTGAGTTCACTTCCACACCTAGGTAGAGTCTCAGTTTAACCTAACATGTCTTTGGACTGTCGGAGGAAGCTGGAGTTTCCACATGGGCCGCTGCCTTTAAACGAATGTTATTACGATTTAAACTTTCCACTTTTTATCCACAATTCCACAATGAACCTTAAAACAAACATGAGGTTTGATATCATATCATTTTTTCAGGATATCGTGCGCTCACCCAAGTTGGAACTCGTCGCTTGGAGCCTGGAAGGTCATGATTCCCTCTGTCTGACACCACTCTCCACTGCTCTCGCTGTCGACCCTGTTCAACACAACAGAACTGGTCCCACACCTCCCACTGAGGCATTGCCATGTGGTCGTTTGATTGCACAAGTGAAAGTTCAGCTTATAGCGGATGACCACCTGCAATATTACAGAGATAAAATGACAACAGGGTGAACAGAAGGCAGCTGCTCGGGAGGCAAACAGCACTGATTGAGTGTGAGAGTCAGATCTGTGGTTTCTGTGTATTTAAAAGCTAAATATGATGGTTTTGAAAGATTATATTCATACGTACTGTGACATCTCCGTTGTTGCTTGTCTTTGGGTCATAGGTCATCACTGTCCCAAAGAAACCAGTGGCCTGGCAGCTGCAGACGAACAACAGCAACAGAAAGAGCGACATGTTCTCTCCACACAATGTCAGTAAATGAACGCAGACCCTAACAGACACACACAGAGACACACACCCGTCCTCTCTCTGTCTGACTGACTGGTTACCTCACAGGAGAATTTTTTTTTTTTTTGTAAACAGACCAGGAACCGACCTGGTATGAGGAAATATTTCCTGTCATGCTTCTCAGAGACCATGCTCAACCGGTAGTTCAAGTTGTTCATACCCCCAAGACCCAACAGTTCAGAAAATAGTTTCATAAAGTGTCATTTACAAAGTGTCTGTGGGGTTGTAAAAGGACAAAAAGTCTAATAACTCAAGATTTTTAGGCCTTTAAAAGTCGAGATTCATTCAAATGTTGTCGAGGACTTCAATATGTTAACGTTTATCTACATTCTGGTGGCTGACTGCAGTATGGGTTATAAACCTTGCCTCCTCCATGTTAGCAGATGGCACATAGACCAAGTCAAATAATATTTTGGGATTTTTCTTGTGTTTGCTTTTGATTTTGATTTTGATTTTTTTTAAAAATAGGCTGACACTTCATGATTGACAGCTGAGACTGAGTTTTGATTGGTCACGTGGGTGGATTTGTGGGACGTCGATATCACAGCGGCACCATTCTCTGGAATATTTTGTCTTTACACACAGGGAGAGGAAAGAAAGAAAGTAACAGACAGCTCTGGAGACATTACTTTAAAAGGCAACACCTGCTGACCCCTGTTTATTAAAAAACTAAAAAGTCCAAACTTGTCAACACCACAATCACCTGCTGTAATGACCAATAACTCACTAACTCAATAACACACCAAAATGTGAAGGACTGGACCAGAGACAGGTCAAGCAACAGACTTATAGAAATATGATGGATAGTCTAAATCATTACTTTGTTACAAACAAGAGTGATGATCGTAAAAGTTTAAACACTGTAAAGAAATTTGAATATTTACAGTTCAATCAATGTCCACTAGGGCAATCCCATTTGTTAAAGAAGATCAGGAGACATCATTAAAAGTCCAAGAGCAGCTACTAAATGGACCTTGATGAAAACAAAGCCCAGTTTCCCCAGTATCCCCAGTTCAACCTTTAAATCAAAATGAAAATTTCTCAGATTTCGTGCACGAGTGGATAAGTGACCACACTGAAGCAGCAGGGGTCACCAGTGTATTTCCAGTTACACCTTCCCCAGTAACGTCAGATTGGCGCTGGGTGGCAATCGAAAGTCACCAGTTTGTTTTTAATCTGGAGGAGAAAACAGAGCGATGCTGAGATATGATCATATTTGTCTTAGATGTGATGGTATGTGTGTCAGGACATTAGTTTGAGTAGAGTAACTGAGGACTTGTACTTTCTAAATTAAGTTCTGCTCTTAATATACAGTGCATGCTTGACTACAAATTAAATATCTGCTCTTCAGCTTCTGTGTGGAAACAGGATCAGGAAGAAAATAAAAAAATAAAAACTGGAACAGTGACATATTTGAAAGTGCCTGTGTAGAATCTGATGCTCTGACAGGATGTGTGTGGTTTTCGATAGGAAGACATGACCTGCTGACACGACCGTACTCCTGATGTATTCCTCAGTCAAGAGCCACCACAGAGGAAATCCTCGCCGTCAAGCAGCGAATGACAACTAGAAAGACAGTGAATCAACAGATGAACAGAACCAAAAACATATTTAGGAATAAGTGGAGCAAGAAGTTATTTCACACAATAGCAGCAGTACTGAGTTCAATGTTTGTATCTGTGCCAAGACTGGGCCAACGTTTCCATTCTCACACACCGTTTACAGGTCGACCAGTTTCTTTAATCACACAAGTCGAACATTTCTCCACACAAAACACAAGCAGTGACACTTTTTGTGGGCGTTTTAGGTCAACGGCTAATCTGCGAGTGAAAACAGATAAAACGCAGATAGCCGATGCATTTCTTCAATCTGTTCCGCCTCTGTTACTCTCCACACTGTTCACAATCAACGCCCAGAAACAGAGAAACAGGAATTGAATTTAAGGAGACTATTGGGCCTTGCCAGATGTATGTGCTCTACTGAGTCACATTCAAGTTTTACATTTTGTGGGTCAGAAAAACAATGGACACTATCAGAAACTTAAATAAGGTCATAATTTATTTGTTGACATACCTGTGTGATTACTCTCACAAGAAAAGTAGCCGATAGCGAGCTGTACTTGAGTAAATTATTTTCAAGCCCTGACAATGTGAGAGTTGTAGTGGTTGATATAGTTAGAGGTGTAGTGATAGAGTGAATGGTGGTCGTACTTTGTCCCTCTGTTGGTTCAGCTGTTGGTGATGGATCTGATGGAAAGATAAAATATGAGCCGTGCTCAACCTTTACCTGCGTATGAATTCAGCAGTGGAATTTGAGGCGTGAACAGACAAAGGAGGGTGTATCTCACCGTTTCCAACAGTTACGATGACACATCGCAGCTCAAGTGATGCTTTGCTGATGTTGAACTGAGAAATGAATCAGCTGTTAAACCAAATAATCACCCTTTAGAGAACACTTCAGCTTCCTTCATCAAATTAAACAACTGTTTGGTTGTACTTGAACTCTTGTTCTATGTCGATACTCTGTCCACTGTTTCTGTGTGCAGAGGACAAAAGTACTGACAGAGAAGTGCTTGGGCAGTGATGAAGCAGATGGGTTGGCTCTCTCCATCTTCGCTCTGAGACGGCGTCAGCTCAGCGTAAACTGACCTGGTCCTGAGCTGGTCTGGTTCACGTTGTGCTGACCACAGCTGAGCAGTAGCAGCTCAGAGACCCTTTAACAAGCGGCAGAAAATGATCTTGGAGTTAACGCTTTACATTTTCAAAGCCACTGTGTGTTGATTCAATCTCAGTGACATCTTAAACTGAAATTGTCCGTTAGCTAAGCCTCAGATAAATCTTAATCAGAGACTCAATTTCTTCAGACATTCTCTTCATTTTTAGTTTTGACAATGTCCCACCTGCAAACATGGAGGAGGCAGGGTTTACTTGACCTGTACTTCAGCCAGCCACCGAAGGCACGATCAAGATGTAACTTTTACTTTTTGGGAGCTGTCGCATCCCTCCATCTTTATTTACATTGAGGTTTTAAATTAGATTTTAGCTCAAATTACATACCCAAAAAGTTATATTATTCTGCTATTCATGACCTTTCACTGTTGACATTTTTAGAACTTTTTAAAGCTTTTCAAGACCTGCGAACACCCTAGTTAGCATTTTCTGGCTAACTAGCTGCTTCCACCTGCTGTTTGTCACCTCCCCTCCATGAGGCTCAAGATCCCGCTCCAAGTCAAACAAAGTCTGGACATGAGTTCAATCGCAGAAAGGTTCTGTCCAAATGTCTAAGCGGTTGGAATTTTCCTTTTACTCACGTGGAGAAAGTTGCAGCTGCTTCAATGTTGATGTCAAGGGTCTGATTGACGGGGGTGTAAGTCGAGCTCTGGCGGTGTTGGAGGAAAGGAACATGGGCAAATACAGTCCCTCTGTGCAGGATGGCACCGCTGAGATCCACTGGAGGCGACACACAAAGGATGCTTTAAAATTGCCCATGGCACCAGTAACTTCAGTAGGACTAAACAAATGATAGAAATAGAGAAAGAAACCCAAATCTTTGCTGAGCCCATGGCATTTGTTGCACTTCTACATATGAAAAGTGCCAAAAATATCTGCGTAGAGAATTTAAAACATTCTAGTCCTGTGACAAAACCCCCAGCCATCGCTGCGCCGCCAAGACAAGTTCATAAAACTCCCTCTGACCACCGCTACTTCTTTGGGGCAGACTGTTCGCTGAAGTCAAAGCTACAAAACAGGCCGGGGACAGCTAGTTAGCATGCTAGCTTCAGTAAAAACCAAACATGTGATAGACATAAAAGCCACACAAGAGATAACATTGGTGTTGTTGGTGGTGTTAGCGGTAATGCTAGCTATGTAGCAGGCTCTACAGACACATTGGCAGTTGTGGGAAGATACACCTGAGGTTGACGGGAGAAGTAGTGTTGATAGTTCTGTTGATATTTTGCGTATACCAAACAAATTGGAGAAAACTCACCAGATGATGGTGCTATAGCGACAGATATTTCATATAAGTTTCAAGGCATCCTTGCAATAGTTGTTGAGACATTTTAAGCAAAACCGTTAATGTGAAGCTCACAAGTCATTAGGGTTCATCCTCTGGATCATGGTTATCGTGGATCCAGTGGTTGTCAACATATTTCAAAGTGGTTGCCAACGTTGCAAGAAATTTCTTTCTAACTTCAGGCTGTCAAATCAAGACATCTTACCCTGTAGAATAAATTGGACAGGTATTTTGCTCATAGAGTTGTTTGTAGTTATTGTCGTCTGCACCCCGTTGCTTTGATTCAGGGAGATCGTCTGTCTGGGAAAGTCCTCCATCACCAGCTGGACTGCGTACGGACCTTCATTACTGCGGAGGGTGGCGTTGAATGACAGAGTACACGACTGCAAAAGGATTATGTACAAATTGTAACGAGGTCACCAGTCTCTGTTATCTGCCCAGTTTATAAGATATAAAAGAGAGTCACTGTTGGAGACTCACCGGTGAGAGGCTGAGGACAGACGCTGGCGTGCAGGGGCTACACTCTGACAGCGATGTGTTTCCATATCTGCATCGAACCTCGTCTCCGTCAGGGTCAAACGCCAACAGGTTGAAATCTCTCTGACAGTTTGAAGGAACTCTGGGAGAGAGACATACGCCACTTTACACCTGCATTAAAATGTGTGTTGTCTCCAGATTATATCTAGAAATGATTATGATCTGACTGAACGGTATTAATGTGTCTGGAACAACCACAGAGATCTGATCGCTGTCCAGCTAACGTCACATCCTCAGGTGATGAAAAAACAACAATTCTTAGTTTGAGTAATCATGAATATTCTATTTCTAAAAAATGTGGTGTAAATCAATTTAAATCAATAACCATCAAGAAATCACAAGCCGTGAGGAGGTTACCTCACAACTGGCAGGACGGTGGTCTGAGGTGACGCGTTGGCCCTGCTGGTGTCGGAACGGTTCCTCAGATCGACCAGCGTCGACTCTCCATACTCGTGCCATTTCTGTTACTTCTCCAGGCATTACCGGCCAGCAGCTGATGGGAGTTGAGTTTAAGTCAGTTTCCAATGCACAGACCCTGAGTGGACCTCGTTTGTGCAAATACCAAAGCCCCAGCATGAAGAGTATTAACTAATCAATGGTTTGCCGGAAGATCATGTTTTTGGTTCGTCATTATTTCAGGTTAGAGGTCATTAGTTGTCATGATTGTGTTACGGTTATAGAGCGATCGTGGTTAAGATTAGCAAGAATCAACAAATCTGAAATAAACTCTCCTGTGTTGAAGTCCAGCGTTGTTTCTTTTGGGAGGCTCATCTCGAATTTTGTCAAATTTCTCCTTTATTTCTTACAGTGTCATGTTGCACTTACCGCAGCTGAAAAGGACCGCTGTCGGGGAACCTGCCCAGTCATGACTCCTCATCCTGGAACAGTCTCTGCTGCTCTCTGGTACACTCTGTTCGAAAGTCAAAGAACTCTGAGTCCCACAGTTCCCGCTGAAGCAAGACCACGTGTCCTGCCTACTTAGAGTAGAGAAGTTCAGCTTATAGCGAAGGGCGACCTGTAACGTTACAGCAGGCCCATCCTGATTCTGCTGAGCGTGATCTACCTGGATAACAGTCAAACGTCTAATTTCAAAAGATAGATCTATTATTTGAAAAGAGACACCTTACCGATGCCATGTTGATCCATCTGGGCTGCGGTCTTTTGGGTGGAAGGTCATGACCGTTCCACCAAAATGAGATGTCTGGGAGCTGCCCAGCAGCAGCAGCAGCAGCAGCAGAGACAGCGACATGTTGCAAGTGTTAGTCGCTCTGCCCAAACACAGTGTTTAAATAACAACCCTGTGGATTACTTACTGCCAAATCCAACAAGCTAAGCAGGAAATGTTCTGGAATGAGGAAACGTCCTTGTGTTGCTCTTAAAAGATCATGATCAGAATGTGGTGAATATTTTAACCGATAAACAGGTGGTAAAGACGATCTGTCTTGTAATGCTCTTTCATTCAATAGTTTGTAATTTTCTTTTACAGATGGACTAGATTTATGCAATATTTTGTATTTTAGTAATTAAGCTGTGTTGATAATCACTCTGACCCCAGCAACAGGAAGGCGTGGGGAAGATTCGCTCTTTTGTGAAAATCATCACCATGACAGAAAACAATCTGATAGCGAACACGATCGTTCTTGGCAACAACAGATGGTGATGAAAGGGCTGATGAGAAAAATAAATGAAATCAGGAAAATCCAGTTTCAGCAACATGTCGACTGTGAGGTCTCACAAATCTGGAAGGATGTTATCGAAATGATGACACTTTGTTTATGTATGTTTTTACTTCTTTTACTGTTTATACTCCTCACCCTGGTACAAAAGCAGAAGTGCGACACTGTTGTTATAACTTTGTGTAAGTAGATTGAGGCGGAGCTGAGGTTAAACAAAATTATGTTTTAATAAACAAACATTTAGCATCTATAACCTGGGGTTCTGTAACTGTCAGTACAACTAAGAGAGGAAAATTCAGTAAAATGTGCAGCATGTAAGTCGTTGGATTTACTTATTTAAACTCAGAACCTGGCCATGTCTTCAGCCCAACAGGAAATGTATTTTATGTAACAAGTAATAATTCCTTGTTGCTGATTCAAAAAAACATGTCATCAGCAGGTGAGCTCCATCAGGCCATCCTCCAATCACCTGCCTGAAACACAGACACAGGAAAACACAGGGCAAGGGAAGAGGCACCACCCCCAGGCAGGGAGGGAGAACTACACATACACCCAATATGACCCAGAGTCATAAGGGTATAAGAAAGAACCACATGGACCTCTGACCTGTTCTGTTGGTCACTGGTTATTTCCTTAAAATTTATTTTTCTTTTTCTCCAAATATTAGGACTTTTTTCTCAATAAATTTGAACTTTATTCTCATATTATCATCATTTTATTTCTTATTTAATTAAAACTTTCCCCCCATGATTTTGTGATTTTTTTCTCTTATTGAAATAAGTTTATCTCATAATAAAAATGTTTGAGTCATTAATTAAAGATTTATTCTCATAATATTATGTTTTTTCTCATTAAACACACAGATGTAATGTTTGAATGTTTCGATTTAAGGTTTGAGTAAAGAGAGAGTGAGTAGAAAGGACGGAAGGGGGCTGAGAAGTGTCCTAATCGTGTTTCCTTGACGGTAGAGGAGCTGAAACTTCCGGTGAAGGAAGCTCTGTGTGAGAAGTGGAACGCGGTCCGGGCTGCCACTGGACCCGCCCACCCTCGCCGAGCTGTGTGATTGGAGGAGCGCGCTGTCTGTCAGAGCCCGGTCATGTGACTGGTTGTTTGCTTCACTTCCTGTTTCGCTGTGTCGGTCTCAGACTTTCGGATTGTCTCCGTGTCCCCGGCTCCTCGGCGGCTCCTCCGACAATCTGCAGCGGGCTCTCCTGAGCTTCCTCCGCCGCCGGAGACACTCTTCCTGCGGGGCCGAGCTCCGGGGCCAGCGATGGCGGACGGGGAACGGTCGCCGCTCCTGTCCGAGCAGCACGACGGGACCAACGGCTTCTCTCCCGGGGGCAGCGCGCACGGACATCCGGCTAAACCTCAGAGTGCGTCCGCCGCTTTCACACATTTACACCAAACGACCGCGACGGACGTGTTAAATCCGACATTTAGCTTTAAATTCAAAGTGTCAACTCTCAAACACATGTTAGCTCCCGCTGCTAAGCTAGCGAGCTAGCGGTTTGGCTAACGTCAGCTGAAGCTAAAAACACGAAGAGCAGAGGTTTAACCTTCGACGAATTCGCTTTATATACATTTAATTCTATTTTAACAAAGTTGTGTAAGTATTAAAGAAGTGACACGATGCCCAGGGACAATACAATCACACAAATACGCCACGTAAAAGTGAAAAGACGAATTAATGGGTCTGATATCGGCTGTTTGGGGCGTTTAAAAGTAGAAATGAAAGTGTTTCATGTAGTTTGACTGATCTAGGCTGACGCTTCGCAGTTGACAGCTGAGACTGAGTTTTGATTGGTCACGTGGGTGGATTTATTGGGACGTCGATATCACAGCGGCACCATTCTCTGGAATATTTTGTCTTTACACACAGGAGAAGGAAGAAAAGGAAGTAACAGACAGCTCTGGAGACATTACTTTAAAGGCAACACCTGCCGACCCCTGTTTATTAAAAAACTAAAAAGTCCAAACTTGTCCACCACAATCACCTGCTGTAATGACCAATAACTCACTAACTTTCAATAACACACCAAAATGTGAAGGACTGGACCAGAGACAGGTCAAGCAACAGACTTATAAATATGATGGATAGTCTAAATCATTACTTTGTTTGCAAACAAGAGTGATGATCGTAAAAGTTTAAACACTGTAAAGAAATTTGAATATTTACCCAGTTCAATCCCAGTATCCACTAGAAGGCAATCCCATTTGTTAAAAAAGAAGATCGGAGACATCATTAGAAAGTCCAAGAGCAATACTAAATGGACCTTGATGAAAACAAAGCCCAGTTTCCCCAGTTCCCAGTTCAACCTTTAAATCAAAATGAAATTTCTCAGATTTAGATGCAGTGGATATCTTTGAATACACTGAAGCAGCAGGGGTCACCAGTGGCTATAATTTCCATTACCTTCCCCAGTAACGTCAGATTGGCGCTGGGTGGCAATCCGAAAGTCACCAGTTTGTTTTTAATCTGGAGGAGAAAACAGAGCGATGCTGAGATATGATCATATTTGTCTTAGATGTGATGGTATGTGTGTCAGGACATTAGTTTGAGTAGAGTAACTGAGGACTTGTACTTTCTAAATTAAGTTCTGCTCTTAATATACAGTGCATGCTTGAGACAAATTAAATATCTGCTCTTCAGCTTCTGTGTGGAAACAGGATCAGGAAGAAAATAAAAAAAAATAAAAACGGAACAGTGACATATTTGAAGTGCCTGTGTAAATCTGATGCTCTGACAGGATGTGTGGTTTTCGATAGGAAGACACCGACCTGCTGTACGACCGTACTCTGATGTATTCCTCAGTCAGAGCCACCACAGAAGTCTCATGCGTCAAGCGAATGACAACTAGAAGAAGACAGTGAATCAGCCAGGTGGCAGAACAAAAGAAGCACTTTATATGGTTATTTTTAGGAATAGGAGTGGAGCAAGTTCTTTCACACAATAGCAGCAGTACTGAGTTCAATGTTTGTATCTGTGCCAAGACTGGAATATGTTCCATTCTCACACACCGTTTACAGGTCGACCAGTTTCTTTAATCACACAAAATTAGAACATTTACTCCACACAAAACACAAGCAGTGACACTTTTTGTGGGCGTTTTAGGTCAACGGCTAATCTGCGAGTGAAAACAGATAAAACGCAGATAGCCGATGCATTTCTTCAATCTGTTCCGCCTCTGTTACTCTGTTCACAATCAATGCCCAGAAACAGAGAAACAGGAATTGAATTTAAGGAGACTATTGGGCCTTGCCAGATGTATGTGCTCTACTATGAGTCACATTCAAAGTTTCCACATTTTGTGGGTCAGAAAAAACAATGGACACTATCAGAAACTTAAATAAGGTCATCATTTATTTGTTGATAATACCTGTGTGATTACTCTCACAAGAAAAAAGTAGCCGATAGCGAGCTGTACTTGAGCATAGGGTATTTCAAGCCCTGACAATGTGAGAGTTGTAGTGGTTGATATAGTTAGAGGTGTAGTGATAGAGTGAATGGTGGTCGTACTTTGTCCCTCTGTTGGTTCAGCTGTTGGTGATGGATCTGATGGAAAGATAAAATATGAGCCGTGCTCAACCTTTACCTGCGTATGAATTCAGCAGTGGAATTTGAGACGTGAACAGACAAAGGAGGGTGTATCTCACCGTTTCCAACAGTTACGATGACACATCGCAGCTCAGAGTGATACTTTGCTGATGTTGAACTGAGGAAATGAATCAAACACCATTAAACCAAATAATCACCCTTTAGAGAACACTTCAGCTTCCCTTCATCAAATTAAACAACTGTTTGGTTGTACTTGAACTCTTGTTCTATGTTCGATACTCTGTCCACTGTTTCATGTGCAGAGGACAAAAGTACTGACTTGGAAAGTGCTTGGACGATGAAGCAGATGGGTTGGCTCTCTCCATCTTCGCTCTGAGACGGCGTCCAGCTCAGGAGTAAGCTGACCTGGTCACAGGCTGGTCTGGTTCCGATTGTGCGGCCCGCTGAACAGCAGCTCAGAGACCCTTTAACAAGCGGCAGAAGAAAATGATCTTGGAGTTAACGCTTTACATTTTCAAAGCCACTGTGTTACAGAGGTTCCCGTCTCAGTGACATCTTAAACTGAAATTGTCCGTTAGCTAAGCCTCAGATAAATCTTAATCAGAGACTCAATTTCTTCAGGCATTTACAACTACGACTTTTTAGTTTTGACAATGTCCCACCTGCAAACATGGAGGAGGCAGGGTTTATGACCTGTACTTCAGCCAGCCACCAGGGGCGATCAAGATGCTAAAGCTTTTACTTTTGGGAGCTGTCGCATCCTCCATCTTTATTTACATTGGGTTTAAATTAGATTTTAGCTAAAATTACATACCCAAAAAGTTATATTATTATATATTCATGACCTTTCACTGTTTGACATTTTTTTAAAGGCTTTTAAAAACTTTTCAAGACCTGCAGACACCCTGGTTAGCATTTCTGGCTAACTAGCTCGCTACCTGCTGTTGTCACCTCCTCCATGAGGCTCAAGATCCCCGCTCAAGTCAAACAAAGTCTGGACATGAGGTTCAATCGCAGAAGGTTCTGTCCAAATGTCTATAGCCGGACTGGAGTCCTCCTTTTACTCACGTGGAGAAAGTTGCAGCTGCTTTAATGTTGATGTCAAGGGTCTGATTGACGGGGGTGTAAAGTCGAGCTCTGTTGGCCGGTGTTGGAGGCAGGAACATGGGCAAATACAGTCCCTCTGTGCAGGATGGCACCGCAGGATCCACTGGAGCGACACACAAAAGGATGCTTTAAAATTGCCATAGCTTAGTAACTTCAGTAGGACTAAACAAATGATAGAAATAGAGAAAGAAACCCAAATCTTTGCTGAGCCCATGGCATTTGTTGCACTTCTACATATGAAAAGTGCCAAAAATATCTGCGTAGAGAATTTAAAACATTCTAGTCCTGTGACAAAACCCCCAGCCATCGCTGCGCCGCCAAGACAAGTTCATAAAACTCCCTCTGACCACCGCTACTTCTTTGGGGCAGACTGTTCGCTGAAGTCAAAGCTACAAAACAGGCCGAGGACAGCTGGATTAACATCATAGCGGTAAAAAACCAACAGGTGATAGACATAAAAGCCACACAAGAGATAACATTGGTGTTGTTGGTGGTGTTAGCGGTAATGCTAGCTATGTAGCAGGGTCTACAGACACATTGGCAGTTGTGGGAAGATACACCTGAGGTTGACGGGAGAAGTAGTGTTGATAGTTCTGTTGATATTTTGCCGTATACCAAACAAATTGGAAAAACCACCAGATGATGGTGCTATAGCCGATGTGAATGTTCCTTATAAGTTTCAAGGCATCCTTGCAATAGTTGTTGAGACATTTTAAGCAAAACCGTTAATGTGAAGCTCACAAGTCATTAGGGTTCATCCTCTGGATCATGGTTATCGTGGATCCAGTGGTTGTCAACATATTTCAAAGTGGTTGCCAACGTTGCAAGAAATTTCTTTCTAACTTCAGGCTGTCAAATCAAGACATCTTACCCTGTAGAATAAATTGGACAGGTATTTTGCTCATAGAGTTGTTTGTAGTTATTGTCGTCTGCACCCCGTTGCTTTGATTCAGGGAGATCGTCTGTCTGGGAAAGTCCTCCATCACCAGCTGGACTGCGTACGGACCTTCATTACTGCTGTTGGTGGCGTTGAATGACAGAGTACACGACTGCAAAAGGATTATGTACAAATTGTAACGAGGTCACCAGTCTCTGTTATCTGCCCAGTTTATAAGATATAAAAGAGAGTCACTGTTGGAGACTCACCGGTGAGAGGCTGAGGACAGACGCTGGCGTGCAGGGGCTACACTCTGACAGCGATGTGTTTCCATATCTGCATCGAACCTCGTCTCCGTCAGGGTCAAACGCCAACAGGTTGAAATCTCTCTGACAGTTTGAAGGAACTCTGGGAGAGAGACATACGCCACTTTACACCTGCATTAAAATGTGTGTTGTCTCCAGATTATATCTAGAAATGATTATGATCTGACTGAACGGTATTAATGTGTCTGGAACAACCACAGAGATCTGATCGCTGTCCAGCTAACGTCACATCCTCAGGTGATGAAAAAACAACAATTCTTAGTTTGAGTAATCATGAATATTCTATTTCTAAAAAATGTGGTGTAAATCAATTTAAATCAATAACCATCAAGAAATCACAAGCCGTGAGGAGGTTACCTCACAACTGGCAGGACGGTGGTCTGAGGTGACGCGTTGGCCCTGCTGGTGTCGGAACGGTTCCTCAGATCGACCAGCGTCACGGCTCTCCATACTGTGATGCCATTTCTGTTAATTATCCAGTTACCACCGTCCAACCTTCAGTGGGAGTTGAGTTTAAGTCAGTTTCCAATGCACAGACCCTGAGTGGACCTCGTTTGTGCAAATACCAAAGCCCCAGCATGAAGAGTATTAACTAATCAATGGTTTGCCGGAAGATCATGTTTTTGGTTCGTCATTAGTTCAGGTTAGAGGTCATTAGTTGTCATGATTGTGTTACGGTTATAGAACGATCGTAGTTAAGATTAACAGAATCAACAAATCACGAAATAAACTCTCCTGTGTTGAAGTCCAGCGTTGTTTCTTTTGGGAGGCTCATCTCAATTTTGTCAAATTTCTCCTTTATTTCTTACAGTGTCATGTTGCACTTACCGCAGCTGAAAAGGACCGCTGTCGGGAACCTGCCGAGTCATGACTCCCTCATCCTGGAACCAGTCTCTGCTGCTGTCCTGGTACACTCTGTTCAGCGTCAAAGAACTCTGAGTCCCACAGTTCCCGCTGATGCAATTCCACGTGCTGATGCCTCGAAAGTAGAAGTTCAGCTTATAGCGAAGGACGACCTGTAACGTTACAGCAAAGACCATCCTGATTCTACTAAGACGTGATCTACCTGGATAACAGTCAAACGTCTAATTTCAAAAGATGAATCTATTATTTGAAAGAGACACCTTACGTACCGTGACCGATCCATCTGGGCTGCGGTCTTTTGGGTGGAAGGTCATGACCGTTCCACCAAAATGAGATGTCTGGGAGCTGCCCAGCAGCAGCAGCAGCAGCAGCAGAGACAGCGACATGGTGCAAGTGTTAGTCGCTCTGCCCAAACACAGTGTTTAAATAACAACCCTGTGGGTGCCTGCCAAATCAACAAGCTAAGCAGAAATGTTTTCTGGAACAGAAGCGTCCTTGTGTTGCTCTTAAAAGATCATGATCAGAATGTGGTGAATATTTTAACCGATAAACAGTAATAAATGTAATCAAGAAAAATCCAGTTTCAGCAACATGTCGACTGTGAGGTCTCACAAATCTGGAAGGATGTTATCGAAATGATGACTTTGTTTATGTATGTTTTTACTTCTTTACTGTTTATACTCCTCACCCTGGTAAAGCAGAAGTACGACACTGTTGTTATAACTTTGTGTAAGTGAATGAGGAGGCGGAGCTGAGGTTAAACAAATGATGTTTTAATAAAACAAACATTTAGCATCTATAACCTGGGGTTCTGTAACTGTCACGTACAACTAAGAGGAAAATTCAGTAAAATGTGCAGCATGTAGAGTCGTTGGATTTACTTATTTAAACCCAGAACCTGGCCCATGTCTTCAGCAACAAGGAAATGTTATTATGTAACAATAATAATTCCTTGTTGCATAATTAAAAAAAAACATGTCATCAGCAGGTGAGCTCCATCAGGCCATCCTCCAATCACCTGCCTGAAACACAGACACAGGAAAACACAGGGCAGGGAAGAGGCACCACCCCCAGGCAGGGAGGGAGAACTACACATACACCCAATATGACCCAGAGTCATAAGGGTATAAGAAAGAACCACATGGACCTCTGACCTGTTCTGTTGGTCACTGGTTATTTCCTTAAAATTTATTTTTCTTTTTCTCCAAATATTAGGACTTTTTTCTCATTAAATTTGAACTTTATTCTCATATTATCATCATTTTATTTCTTATTTAATTAAAACTTTCCCCCCATGATTTTGTGATTTTTTTTCTCTTATTGAAATAAAAGTTTATCTCATAATATAATTTTTTGGGTCATTAATTAAAGATTTATTCTCATAATATTATGTTTTTTCTCATTAAACACACAGATGTAATGTTTGAATGTTTCGATTTAAGGTTTGAGTAAAGAGAGAGTGAGTAGAAAGGACGGAAGGGGGCTGAGAAGTGTCCTAATCGTGTTTCCTTGACGGTAGAGGAGCTGAAACTTCCGGTGAAGGAAGCTCTGTGTGAGAAGTAGGACGCGGTCCGGGCTGTCACTGGACCCGCCCACCCTCGCCGAGCTGTGTGATTGGAGGAGCGCGCTGTCTGTCAGGGCCCGGTCATGTGACTGGTTGTTTGCTTCACTTCCTGTTTCGCTGTGTCGGTCTCAGACTTTCGGATTGTCTCCGTGTCCCCGGCTCCTCGGCGGCTCCTCCGACAATCTGCAGCGGGCTCTCTGAGCTTCCTCCGCCGCCGGAGACACTCTTCCTGCGGGGCCGCGACGGGGCCGAGCTCCGGGGCCAGCGATGGCGGACGGGGAACGGTCGCCGCTCCTGTCCGAGCAGCACGACGGGACCAACGGCTTCTCTCCCGGGGGCAGCGCGCACGGACATCCGGCTAAACCTCAGAGTGCGTCCGCCGCTTTCACACATTTACACCAAACGACCGCGACGGACGTGTTAAATCCGACATTTAGCTTTAAATTCAAAGTGTCAACTCTCAAACACACGTTAGCTCCCGCTGCTAAGCTAGCGAGCTAGCGGTTTGGCTAACGTCAGCTGAAGCTAAAAACACGAAGAGCAGAGGTTTAACCTTCGACGAATTCGCTTTATATACATTTAATTCTATTTTAACAAAGTTGGTTAAGAGTATTAAGAGAGTGACACGATGCAGGGACAATACAATCACACAAATACGACACGTAAAGTGAAGAAAGACAGATTAATGGGTCTGATATCGGCTGTTTGGGGCGTTTAAAAGTAGGAAATGAAAGTGTGTCATGTAGTTTGACTGATCTAGGCTGACACTTCATGATTGACAGCTGAGACTGAGTTTTGATTGGTCACGTGGGTGGATTTGTGGGACGTCGATATCACAGCGGCACCATTCTCTGGAATATTTTGTCTTTACACACAGGGAGAGGAAAGAAAGAAAGTAACAGACAGCTCTGGAGACATTACTTTAAAAGGCAACACCTGCTGACCCCTGTTTATTAAAAAAGTCCAAACTTGTCAACACCACAATCACCTGCTGTAATGACCAATAACTCACTGACACCAAAATGTGAAGGACTGGACCAGAGACAGGTCAAGCAACAGACTTATAGAAATATGACGGATAGTCTAAATCATTACTTTGTTACAAACAAGAGTGATGATCGTAAAAGTTTAAAGACTGTAAAGAAATTTGAATATTTACAGTTCAATCAATGTCCACTAGGGCAATCCCATTTGTTAAAGAAGATCAGGAGACGACATTAAAAGTCCAAGAGCAGCTACTAAATGGACCTTGATGAAAACAAAGCCCAGTTTCCCCAGTATCCCCAGTTCAACCTTTAAATCAAAATGAAAATTTCTCAGATTTCGTGCACGAGTGGATAAGTGACCACACTGAAGCAGCAGGGGTCACCAGTGGCTGTAATTTCCAGATTACACCTTACCCAGTAACGTCAGATTGGCGCTGGATGGCAATCAAGTAAATCCTGAGTTGTTTTTAATCTGGAGGAGAAAACAGGCGATGCTTTGAGATATGATCATATTTGTCTTAGATGTGATGGTATGTGTGTCAGGACATTAGTTTGAGTAGAGTAACTTGAGGACTTGTACTTTCTAGAAATTAAGTTCTGCTCTTAATATAGTGCATGCTTGACACAAATTAAATATCTGCTCTTGCTTCGTGTGGAAAACAGGATCAGGAAGAAAATAAAAAAAAACAGTGACATATTTGAAGTGCCTGTGTGAAATCTGATGCTCTGACAGGATGTGTGGTTTCGATAGGAAGACACCGACCTGCTGTACGACCGTACTCCTGATGTATTCCTCAGTCAGAGCCACCACAGAGGAAATCCTCGCCGTCAAGCGAATAACAACTAGAAAGACAGTGAATCAACAGGTCAGGCCAGAACCGCTTGTTTGTTCTCATGCTACAACACAACATGAATCACGTATTAATTAAATTAATGACACAGTCCAAACGTCAAATTAAAAAAACTAATTTTAGAAGCCACATCTTTTGTCCAGGGCCCGGCCAACCTGATTGTTTCCTGAAAGTAGGAATAGGAGTGAAGCAAGAAGTTCTTTCACACAATAGCAGCAGTACTGAGTTCAATGTTTGTATCTGTGCCAAGACTGGGCCAACGTTTCCATTCTCACACACCGTTTACAGGTCGACCAGTTTCTTTAATCACTGAGATGGGCATTTCTCCACACAAAACTCAAACAGTGACACTTTTTGTAGATAAAGCATGAATGTGGATACATTTCTTCCAATCTGTTCGCCTCTGTTACTCTACTTTGTTCACAATCAGCCAGAAGCAGAGAAACAGGAATTGAATTTAGGAGACTATTGGGCCTTGCCAGATGTATGTGCTCTACTGAGTCACATTCAAGTTTTACATTTTGTGGGTCAGAAAAACAATGGACACTACCAGAAACTTAAATAAGGTCATCATTTATTTGTTGATAATACCTGTGTGATTACTCACGGAAAAGTGGCCGATAGCGGCGAGCTGTACTTGGTAAATTATTTTCAGCCCTGACAATGTGAGAGTTGTAGTGGTTGATATAGTTAGAGGTGTAGTGATAAAGAGAGTGAATGGTGAGTGCATTACTGTTGGGACGATGGCGTAGGTCCTCTGTTGGTTCAGCTGTTGTTGATGGATCTGATCGGAAAGATAAAATATGAGCCGTGCTCAACCTTTACCTGCGTATGAATTCAGCAGTGGAATTTGAGGCGTGAACAGACAAAGGAGGGTGTATCTCACCGTTTCCAACACTTACGATGACACATCGCAGCTCAGAGTGATACTTTGCTGATGTTGAACTGAGGAAATGAATCAAACACCATTAAACCAAATAATCACCCTTTAGAGAACACTTCAGCTTCCCTTCATCAAATTAAACAACTGTTTGGATTTGTGCCAGACTCTTGTTCTATGTTTCGATACTCTGTCCACTGTTTCATGTGCAGAGGACAAAAGTACCCCTGACTTGGGAAAGTGCTTGGGCAGTAGAAGCAGATGGAGTTGGCTCTCTCCAGCTTGTCTGAGACGGCGTCCAGCTCAGCGTAAACTGGCCTGGTCACAGGCTGGCCTGGTTCACGTTGTGCGGCCCGTGAACAGCAGCAGCTCAGAGACCCTTTAACAAGCGGCAGAAGAAAATGATCTTGGAGTTAACGCTTTACATTTTCAAAGCCACTGTGTTACAGAGGTTCCCGTCTCAGTGACATCTTAAACTGAAATTGGCGTTAGCTAAACCTCAGATAAATATTAATCAGGAGCTCATTTCTTCAGACATTTACAACTACGACTTTTAGTTTTGACAATGTCCCCGCAGAAACATGGAGGAGGCAGGGTTTATGACCTGTACTTCAGCCAGCCACGGAAGGCGATCAAGATGTAACTTTACTTTTGGGAGCTGTCATCCTCCATCTTTATTTATTGGAGGTTTAAGTCGATTTTAGCTCAAATTACAAACCCAAAAAGTTATATTATTATATTCATGACCTTTACTGTTGACATTTTTTGACTTTTAAAAACTTTTCAAGACCTGCAGACACCCTGGTTAGCATTTCTGGCTAACTAGCTCGCTACCTGCTGTTGTCACCTCCTCCATGAGGCTCAAGATCCCCGCTCAAGTCAAACAAAGTCTGGACATGAGGTTCAATCGCAGAAGGTTCTGTCCAAATGTCTAACGCGGATTTAGATTTTCCTTTTACTCACGTGGAGAAAGTTGCAGCTGCTTTAATGTTGATGTCAAGGGTCTGATTGACGGGGGTGTAAAGTCGAGCTCTGTTGGCCGGTGTTGGAGGCAGGAACATGGGCAAATACAGTCCCTCTGTGAGGATAGCTACCGCAGGATCCACTGGAGCGACACACAA